>NW_015112852.1:152990-168600 GCF_001443285.1 Poecilia latipinna
AGTAAATAAATTTTTTTTTTTGGATAAAAAGAAAAAAAAATCTGTTCCGGGGGTACTTTTAAGTGTTTTTTTTTTTTTTTTTTTTTTTTTTTTTTTTTTCTGGTTGAAAAGTTTAGAGTTATTTTCTTCATATATTTGAAACTTTTCAGCATCACAGAATTAGGAGCTTTCATCAGCTGTAAGCACATTTATTCTGCAGTGGATTCAAGGATATGATCAGCGTTTCAGAAATTAGACATCCTTCTAGTTTACTTCACTGCAAATTTCTGCTTCAATTACTTCTTGAAAACAGTACAGAGTTTTGTGTTTTTCAGGGCTGAAACGTAATTTCAGACCTGAAAAACAATCCGAGTCTCTCCCTCCATTTGTCTCATGTCTCACAACATGATGATAGTTTTAACAAGCTTTACTGCAGCTTTAAGCCTGACTAGCAGTAACTCAAATACTTACATGACTTGCATATGAAACCCTAATATTTTTGTTTCCACATAAAGTCACAATAGTGTGGAAAATATATCTGCATGCATGATCCAAAAAAGCAGTCTTCTTTTCACAGTTATTACTATATAACAGTCCAGTCTTTATTATTTTGCTGTTATATTGTTGCACAGTATAATACCATCTAGTGAAGGTTCAGTTCAGGCAAACTTACCATCCAGATTTTTCCTCTTGCACTTTACAACTCGCATTCTGCTGAAATTTACAAATGGTCGTCACAGAGTGGTGCAGAAGAAAACCTTGGCTTTTACTACTGAATTTTTTGTCTTTGAAACGCAGGTGTTCGTAAAAGTTCAGTAATATAAAGGAGTTTAAGAGTGTGCACACTTTCTTCTTTCACTATAATTCTTTTCACTGCTCTCGCCATCCATCTTTACTGTGTCTGGTAAATGTTCCTGCTAAGTCCAGCTTTGAAAACACCAGGCTATTACTGCTCATATATTTTCCTGCAGTGACTCTGTGACTTTGTTTGGAGGTAGAAAACACAATTCGCAGACTGACTTCATGTGTTTTGCGATGTTTCCCTCCAGGGAAGCTTAAAATAAAGAGGTCATGCTGGCAAATAGGCTCAAATCACAAAAAAGATGGAGTAAAAAATGATAACTTTATTAAATAAGGGTAAAAAGCGACCTAAACCAACCTGGCCTAATGTGAAAAACTAAATGCCCCCATGTACTAGTAAATTATCAATCCATCTTGGTGGATTGATAATTGGCTATGGTTTTTCAGCCATATTGAAATAGATGTCTTTTGCAAAACTGCAATGAAAATACTTTTTCACATCATACCAGTCAGGTGATCAACAGCCAAATGCTACTACTGGCGAAAATGCCAAAGAAGACAACAGGAAGTAGTAGTCGGAGAACGGTGGTTTGTCTTTGTTGTTTTGTTTTCTGGACAGTGTGCAGCTGCCTCCACCAGAGCTCTCACAGCATCGCGCAGTTCATAAAAAGTTGTGTGTTATTAGAACATGTTAAATCCATAGTTTTTCTGTAAAATTGCCAACTATGATTTCCCCAAAAGGTTGCATACATAGCTGCTTGCCATGATTTTGAATGACTTATAGCAGAGACAAGCTTGTTCTTGTATGATTTCAATTAATTTGATTAATTAATGGAGAAATCAAAATGGTAAAATTGTGGGGGGTTTTACATTAGCTGAATCTAGACAAAGATTTGTGCACGTTTGTAACGTTGCTAGTGAAAGACAGAAGGATATTATGTCCTAAAACACTGTAAGCTGTACAACTATTTCTACGCGACTCGCCTTGTCTGGTCATCCTGTAACTACACATATATGGTTGGATATAAAATATATATTTTTTCCAATTAACATAGAATGAGTCAGAATTGTTTTCCAGCACAAACACTGTAAGTAATTTTTTTGCTTTTCACGACAGGCAGGAGATTTCTACTTAAATGCCATAAAATGGAAAATAAATATTGACTTTGTTTAGGAATCATTTTGAGCGCGTGGTAATGTTTCGCCCGCTGTTTTCCTATTAGTCGCATCTTAATGTTTTTTTTCAAAACCATAGCATTATTTAAGAGCGTTCTCAAAGCTTGGAGCTCATTGGCAATTGCTGAACATCATTAAACAGGTTTTACTTCCAGTGGAGTAATTGTCTGAAGCATAAGTCTCAGGGAAACCTGATTGAAAAGTTGATCAGAAATAAAGAGCTGTATTGTTGTTGTGAAATGTTAGATTATTATTATTTTATTTTATTTTTTCATTGTTTCACAGCCTTTGGACTATGAATCCAAGAGACGCTACACGATGGTGGCAGAGGCAGCTAACAACCACCCAGACACTCGGTTTTTGCCTCTGGATGAGTTCAGCGACAGGACGACGCTGAAGATTCTTGTGGAGGATGTCGACGAGCCGCCTGTCTTCCTCTCGGCGCTCTACGAGTGGAAGATTCCCGAGAATGCAGCAGTGGGAACAGTGGTTGGCACCGTTAGCGCCAGAGACACTGACACAGTCAAGAATCCCATCAGGTAGTGTGAGCAGGAACGGGGTTGGGGGCTCGGGGGGGGCATCTGCCATCCAGCATCCAACAACTGGCATGATAATGACGGGTTAGACGCCCAATGCCGAAACACCTGGAGACAGCTTCCTCCACAGGGTGAAAAATCATTCCATTTCAAAAAGCCTTACTGGCTTGCTGCATCCATTTCTACCTCCTTGATCTCTGGATACCCACAACATGGTCATATTTATCTCATAATACTTTAGTGGGAAATGAGCCCTCCTGAATAAATCATGACATTTCTTCTTTTTTCTCTCGCACCTCACGGGCTTTTCTATCTATTGCGGCGGTATTATCGCAAAGCGACGTCGCAGAGAACGTGCAAAATGTAATAAAGCACCGTACGAGGTGGCATATGGAATTGAGATTTGCCGTCATTTGCAAGTGGGGCACGTTGCAGAGGAGACAGCCGTACAAGCGCTGCCTGTAGTCCATCTCAGCAGAGCTTAAGAGTGGCAGGTGCTGCATATCATGCTCAGCGCAGCGTCTATTATTGTCCCTGCGGAGACAGTGTTTCATTGATTAATAAATTCAGGCTGACATTTTAGGGGTTTCCAGAGTTCCAGTAAATATGATTAAGTTTGCCATCTCCAGACCTCCTTTGAATTAGTGCACAGAAATGATGTCACCTTAAAGTGAGGTAAGAATTAAATGTATGATGATTTTAAAGACAATGCTCTAGGAAAAAAAAAATAAAATAAAAAAATCTCTCACAATAGTGATGACTGGAAGATGGTGAACAATTATTTAGACAACTATGATATAGACAAAGCAACCGACTTTTCATATATGTCTGTCTCAGATGTAACATAGAGCATTCATATACTTTGGATGCACTGCAATTAAAATTTGAACAAGATTATTTCAAAAATAAAAACCTCTTGCAATGGATTATCACACATAATGCTTGAGATGGATACAACTAAAACCATTATATGAAGGAATAAAGTCTGAAAAATTGTCATCCATTCTCCTCCAAAATGCTGTTAAATTCCATGCTTTTTTTTTAATGTTTGTTCTGTGTTTTATAAATTACTCACCAGTTACACATATCATCGTGAAAAACAAGGGTTGCTAATTAAAAATGAAAATCAATTTACATTGACTGGAAGCATAAACAAATCTGTTATCAGAGTAAGGTGCTGTGTCCTTGCACCACTTTGTTGTCACTTTTCTCTCACTAGCTTGTGTGTGCACTTGTTTTGATAAGATAAAAAAAAAAGAGCAATTTGTCTAATTAATTTCCCTGCGGTTTTGCGACGTCTTCTTTGCCCAGAAACCAGCCTTCCGTGTTAAATGTGCCATTTCTGTGAATTTCTCTCCTCCAGATACTCGATCGACAAAAAGACCGATGCCACCAACGCTTTCAAAATAGACCCAAACAATGGAACCATAGCTATCGCTAAGGCTTTGGATCGAGAAACTGCAGACTGGCACAACATGAGCGTTGAAGCCAAGGAAACCAGTAAGGACGTTTTCTTGTTGATAGAGCCGTGGCACATTTATTTTTATTCCCGTTTGACGCCTCTAATCAATGTGTTCCAGCGTTATTGCTGCTTAGGAAAGTCACAACTAACTAGATGGCTCTTTTTTTTTTTTACTTTTGGAGTGAATGTAAATACTGGTATACAGGTAAAACCTTAATAAATTAAGATGGAAATGAAACGTTCTAATTTTTAAAAAAAATAAAGCAGTGACATAGATTACATTTTACAAATAAGATTTCTGCTGATTTAATTTGCTGATTGTCTTCAGATTGTGAAAAAAACAAACTTCAGTTCCTTGTTTCAAACAGACTAATCATAGAACAAAATTGAATGCAAAATTATGTTATGACCTAAGCAATTAAATCAGTTAAAGAGAAAACTGCTGGCTCTTCATGTATTGAGTTAAGCTTGTTTTTCGCAGAGTACTGAAAAAAAAATGTGGAAAGTGGAGTGGAAGGAAAAACTATGCCCCAAAAGTTAAATAACCTCAATTTTAAAGTTAGTGTCTGTCTATCAGGAGCTCTTGCAGTACTTTCTGCTGACAAGCCTTATGGAGATCCTGATTTAATTCAGCAAACTGGCCAGACCTAAACCCCAGAGATTTGATTGAATACTGTCAGCTGGAAGAAGAATAAACCCAGATCCAGCAGGTGAGCTGAAGGTCACTTCTAAAGCAAGCTGGACTTCTTCAGCAGAGACTCAGCCTGATCACCTCCATGCTGTATTAACAGAAGCAAATATCTGTGAGATATTCCAGTCGGGCGAAATACGTTAAAAATTATATTCTGAATTATTGAGATGGGACTGTAATTCTTTATTGTTTTGTACACAGATGCAGTTTTTTCATCTGGAATGCTTGATTGATGGTGACTGTAAATGGCACAGGGACATGTGGATGTACCTGTGGAGTCCATGCAGTGAAGTTAGATGATCAAACGATTACTCAACCAGGCTGGATGGTTTGATGAACAGCAGTAGTATCAGTCATAAGTAACAATTATTGATGTGGTTTTGTTGTTTGTATGAAGCAACAAACAATATTTCTGAAGAGCTTTCCAGACCTATTGCACTCAATATTTATGCGGCTTAATGCAGTGAACAAGTTTTGGTTTCAGTTGGAAACAAGTCATCCATTAAGTTTCTTGAAAGACGGATGATTTGAGCCTGAACCTTCTCTTCTTTAAATGTACAATTTTGCAGTTGAAATTTAGACAGACAGAGAACACATTAATGCTATAATGCTACTGTTAGCAAACTCTTTCACATGCAAACAGTCCATGAATGAATCGTGAGTTTATGAAAGATGCACCTGGAAAGTTTTGGCGTGCCTCTCAACTTTCCATTTGTCGCATTTCAATCCATTAAGAAATTAATTATAGTTCATATTTCAAGTAAGTCTGAAATATGAAATAAAAGCTTGGATTGTCTCTCTGAAAAATTGCACAACTGGTTGCTAAGCACAATCTAACAGTGATATTTCTCATCCTTAAAGAGAGCACACAATGGTGTTGTCTCTGGAAAGTTTTTTGTTCTTTAACCTCCCATGCAAAGTAAACATAGATCACTTGATTGTCTGAAGTCAGCTGGACAGACTATTCTTTGCAAAATAACACAAACTTAGTCAGATTGCAGAAAGAACAGAAATATTCTTTAATTGTCTAATATCACCTTGGATCGTCAATTGAGTTTTAGCTCAAACTTTGACTGGGATATTCAAACTCATGAACATTCCTTGATCTAAACCATCCATTCTTGCTGTGGCTCTATGTTCAGGATTGTTGCTGATTTTGCAGGTTCAAACCGACTTTTTTTCTACTTCCCCACCAGCTAAATGTTCTCCGGCTGATATTCAGCGTTTTTGACTACACATGCAGGGCAAAACACTCAGTTTTGTGAAGTTTGTGGTTCATTCAATTGCATCCATTGATTATCACGTTCAGGTTCTGCTCAGCGCAGTCGTGTTCTAAGAGCACCAAACATTTATCAGTCTGAAGTGTTATTCTGCCACAGCTTTCACAAAGCGTCTGTGATACATGCACCCAGTGGACTTCAGTGGATGTCTGTCTTCGCTGCTGCAGTGCAAAACCGTTTATCCTCCTCCGTGGCGGTGTTCATCACCGTGCTGGACGTAAACGACAACGTGCCAAGGCTTGCGAGGGATTACCAGCCGTATATCTGCGAGGGCACGCAAGCAGGAGAAGTATGTCCATTATGATGCTCTCGTGTTGGGGGTTTTACTTTGCGACAATGTTATAACCAAAACGTGTTTAAATATGGCGTAATGCTTTGAACATATTTGTTGTCTTTTCTGCGGCACTGACATGAGAACATTTGATATTTGTACACCAGGTGCACTCATTAAATCACCAGCAGCCAAATTCAATTTCTTTTTTTTTCTTCAAAAAGGAGATGAATAGGTAGCCGAAAACCCAGTGCGTCGCATTATATTATGTTTGTGCTTTAGTAATTGCGGTGCTTATTTTTCTTCTCTCCGTTTGTGTCTCTTGAGCTCATTCATCTTCTCAGTGCCGTCGACCCGGACAAGGCTGTGGAGGAGCACCACTTCTACTACTCCATGGTTCCCCAGGAGCGCATCAATCCGAACTTCACCATCAGAGATAATCAAGGTTACATTTAATTGAAAATGCAGCTAATAATACTTTTTAGAATTGTATAATGGGTTCATAGATTCTGTAGTAGTACTAACCCAGATAATTTGCTGTCCTCAAGTTAAGTAATCTATTATGCAATAGCTAGTAATTAGTGTTTTATTGCTATTTAAGAAAGCTGCTTGACATTATTTCACCAAGGGCTCTTCAGTTGCATGAAGACTGCATTACACATCCAGCCAGATTGTGTTTATAGAAGTCTTGCAGATACAGAATTTGTCTGAATAGACAGTCACTGAATGATCGCCTGGCAAAACATTCAACATTGTTCCCACATTGGATTCGGAGCATTGGATTTAATCAAAAATTAAAGGATGTTGGTCCTGACACAAGTCCTTGAAAATACTCAATAAGCCCAACATTTCAAAGCTGGAGTTTTTTGGTATTGAATATTTCTGGTTTTAAAAGGGGGGGAAAAAATCACAAAGCAAATTCTGAAGGTCTTGTCAAAGTCCAAAGCTCTACGGTGTATCTGGAAAGTGTTCACGGCGCTTCACTTTATTCTAAATAGTATTAACTTCATCTATTTCCTCAAAATTCTTCACACAATTACCCCTTTATGATGATGCGAGGAAAAAGTTCTGCAGACTTTAATTTATTAAAAATAGAAAACCAAGAAATCACATTTGTGTCAGTATTTCTTTGTTTAATAATTAATGATCCACCTTTGACATCAATTACAGCCTCGAGTCTTTTCGAATACAGTGCCACAAGCTCAGCTCACTGATCTTGTGGCTCATCCTTATTTGCTTTGTTTCTCCAGCTACACCAGGTTGCAAGACTTCATGAGGATGCTGTTGTTTTATTAAGATTTAGGGAGTTAATACGTTTTAGCTTCTATTTCCGAAGAATGCTCACTTAACATCCGTGCCAGCTAGCTGCTCGTTAGCTCATGCTGGTAAAACAGTTTGGCGGAGCGACACCTGGAAGTTTAATTTATTTCACGTTATTCACGTTATCCTTCATTTATCTCGCTGTTTCATTTTATTCAGTCTAANTCTGAANTTAGTTNAAACTGCAGGGAAAAATAGCAGCAACAATACTGGCCTTCTTCCAATAACTTGTTCCTGTTAAGTTTTCAGCCACCTACAAAAAAAAACATTTCATTAGACTGGATGTGAGGTACTCCATCTTTATGGACAATGTACTAAGCTGTGTGGAAACAGAGCATAAAAGCTGCAGGTACATTTTTCTTCTTTGGACGGAGCCAAATTAGTTTTTGTTTTTTTCTTCTTTTTTATCTCTGCTTGCAGTCTGAGCCTCCTACCATTGAGCTGTTTGCAGACATGCAACAAATGTACATTTAAAGAATCTGATTTGAATAAAGAACCTTGTGTTTTGCCGAGTAGTTTCAAATGTAACTGATTATAGTTTTAGCTTCAGTCTAGGCAACAAACTTTGGTGGCAGTTTGAATAAATCCTCCATCAAGTCGAGCAAATGAGCTCTTGGGCGACTTGGTCTTTTTGCAGGGACATTTGGCATAAATTAAATCTGTAATTATTCTTCCAGGAAGAAGAAATGTCATTATGAACATTCCTGACATTTCTTGCAGAAGACTTAAGGCTACAGCGCACACCTCTGCCCGCCAGTAAAAAAAAAAAAAAAAGATCAATCTGTATGCATTTCCTTACCGTGGCTGTAAAACGTTTGTGAGCATAAATTCATTCAATGAAAACACACCAAAGAACCACTAACAGTGCACAAAACACCCGAGATATGAGCTTTCATGCACATTTAACTGTCTTAACTGAGGCCCTTCAACACATCCGTGTCTGCCGTTTACATTTAGACACGAGAAAACCTGTTTCCATACCATGAACATCTTCATTTTTCTTGATGTAAATGTGATTTGTATCCTCAAAACTCATGGTTTTAAGAAGTACTGTTGTCTGAATGTGTACTACATCATAATGCCCAACTGGATGTACTGAAAAGACGGTGAATAACTGTCGATTTATTGCACATTTTGAAATGGTTACTGTGGGCTACAGTCACACCAATTGAAGAACAAAACTGCTTGAACTCAGGCTGCAAACACACATTTCCAACAACAACCAGCAAACAGACCATTAGAAACGAGAGAACAGCTTCGTTAGGATGAATTTTACTGCAGGGCCGCGACTCTGTCAAAGAACCTCCTATCTGAATTATCGGATTTCATTAATTGAGACATAACTTAGTGGTCGTAACTTATTGATTGATTAATTTGTTGGACTTTAAATGAGAGCTTATCTTATTATTCAATAGAATAATTACATATTTGAAAAGTTTGGGCAGCAGATGCAGTTGTTCATCTCTCATTGGCAGTTTGTTGAGTTTCTCAGTCTCTGATGACTCACTGATTTCAGTCAGTGAGTCATCAGTGGAAGGAGATTGAGTTGAGAGTGGGAGACAAAAGTCAGAAGCTGCTTCTGAATCGTCTCAAATGAAAAATATTTCAAACGGCAGTTATTAAACCTCCTAAAAGGTCAGAAATTGAATTTTAAAAGGTACATTTACCGATGTGCCAAAGATATGAAAACAAGGCATAATTCTGCAAATAAATTTAGATTTTTCTTGCAAAAGAATGTCTGGAAGAAACTAATAGTTTTTTGTTAAATGTATAATGTGACATAAACTGCATGCTGTTAAAAATCCACTTCTGATTGGTTGATCTTTCTCCAGATCAACCAATCTGGACAGAAAGACTACTAAGCACATGTTTTACTCCATCAGCTTGGTACCAAGGAGACCAAAATAAAGATTTTTGTTTGTTTTGTCGATTTTGCAACATTCATTTGGTTTTTGTGTGAAGCAATTTCAAAAACTTTTATTTTTCTCTCCGTCTCGTGGATATGCTCATTTTAACAAGTACGGATTCTGAAACAGAATTATTTCATTTTCCTTTCCCCCCTCAATTTAACACTAACTGCCGGAAATAAAAAAAAAAGCCTGATTGCCCCTTTCTTGAAACTTCTGAAAGACCCAAAACTTTTGTGAAGAATTTCACTTTTATCAGTTAAACTACTATTCTGAATGTCTAATTTCTTAATTATAAACCTTCTCCTGCTAGTTGTAGAGGTTTGTGCAGAGAAAAACCTTTGCTTGTTTGGTTTTCTTTTTACTTAATTAAATCATCAGAAGATATTATGATTATTAATAATAATAAAGTATTTTTGACTGATAATTACCAGGCCAGATGATTCATTAGGAATTGAGAAATGCCCTCTATAATTAATATTGTTCACATGCGTAAACCTTTGAGTGTCTCTAGGTGAGTAGTTTTCTAGTTTTGTGCTCGAGAATGTAAATGAACATTTTTGCTTTGTTAGTCAGAGGACTGTGACTGTTTCTAAAGGTTTACAATAAATAGAGACAGTAGGAATAGAGACATGTCAGTGGAACATGAAGTACTTTAAAATGTATTAAATAAGCTATGATGAAACATACAATGGTGCAGGGAATTGGTGATTAGCCATGCGAGGACCAGACAGCGACAGGCAGATGAATAAAGAGTCAAGAAAATGAACATAAAGGAAAGAGTATTGCTATATGCCACACAGCTTATTTTATGTCAGTTATTGTTCAGCGGTCAAATTAAATCAAACACACGCAATAAAAACTGACTTTATCTTTGCATTGATCTTTAAGAAAAATCTGACTTCAAATTTTTAGGCATATTAGGCTTTTCCTCCCGTTTGTTTTTTTTTTTTTAGGGACCCACACATGTAAGAGTGGTCACTAAAAACGGTCTTTGACTCTCGTCGTCGTTCCAGATAACACGGCAGGCATTGTGGCGCGCAGGAGCACTTTCACCCGTAAAGACCAGACTCAGTACCTGCTTCCTGTGGTGGTGACCGACAGCGGCACCCCGGCCCTCTCCAGCACCACCACGCTGACCATAGGCGTCTGCAGCTGCCTCCCGGCTGGACATTGTCCCACCGCCGGGGTCGAGGCTCTCGCTCTCTCCGGGGTCAGCATGCAGACCTTAGTGGGGATTTTCGTCTGCCTGGTCACTCTGACTGGTAAGTGTGAATGGACGCGATGATGACTTGTTTTTAACAAGTGAAAGTTTACTGTTCCTGAAGTCATGTAGCCATAAAGTTACCATGTCAACATGTCATTAGTCATACCTAATCTTGTTGCCGTTTGTTTTGCGTTTCCAACTTTTTAAATCGGTTTATTAGTGAGATAAATATCAGTTTATCAAAATAGTAACAATTCATTGAAATGTGTGAGCACACATTCATGCCTTGAAATGTTTAACGGCTTCTTCGTCGGCTCTCCTTGTGTTCAAACAGCATCCTCAAAATGTGTGCATTTCAGAAAACTACAACCACTGTGGAAATCTGTAGAAAAATGTTAAAGTTTAATGTTGAAATAGGAATTTAAATTAAAAAAAAAAAAAAAAAACCTTGACACTTTTACCCAGGTTAATTTTAATTAGTGGCTAGCTGAATTATTAAGGTCAGCAGTGTTTTTTGAATCTTAATATACTTATTCAAGTAAACCATTACATATTAATATGATGGTATAGAAAAGCCTGAAAGACCTACAGATAGTTTGAGAATCAATTATCTCCCATAACGACAGATTGTGTCTCCAAGTGACCTTAACACAGTGTTATCGTTTTAGTGGTTCTGTCTCATAGTTGTAAAATTTTGATCCCATATGACTAAAAAGGCACAAAATGGAAACGGGTGAAACTATCTGCACCCGTTTTAAGGAATGAAAACCATTAATTGGCTTCTACTCTATGGGAATAAAGATGTAGATGTGGGGATGATAATGGATCAGATGAAGAAACAGTCTGTTGCAATCAGTTGCCATGTTTAAACATTTGGGAGCAGACTGACAGACTGGGCAGGAATAAAAAAAATAATAATAATTTCAATTATTTGAGACACCATGTTTAACTCCATTCCATCTGCGAACATGGTTGTGATCTTGCCCCTTTATTCCCTCATAAAATTTCAGCTTTTTTGTGCCATGAAAAGGTGAACAATGATAAATCACTTGAAAAAAGAAGTAATTACCCTGTTATGTAAGTGTGCTTTTGCTTCAGTATCAATAAAAATTTAAACTGCCTTGAGAAAATCTACAGTTTCACCTGAAGGCGCACTATTCCAGAGGATGATGGTACCAACACTGTGCTTTAGTGGAGGTATGCTGCTCTTTTAGTGATGCATGATGAGCCAAAAATACTCATTTGGAATAGTGGCCCCAAAAGTGGAAGTCTGGTTCCATCAGACCGCAGCACATCCTCCAACGTGGTTTTGGGTGATTGTAGGCTCAGAGGATTTCTCTGGAATAAATGCTTTGCTGCTTCAGTATTCACTCCAGACATATGGAGGATAGTACCAGTACATGTTGGAAAATCCCTCAGCTCTTTCTATCTGCCTGACTGTAGAATATGTTTTCATAGAGTATATCTACAATACTTTAAGGAAAATGCAGCATGGGGACCTGAAATGCATAGGTACAAACCCAATCCCTGCAAATACTGGCCATCCACTGGATGTTTTTTTTTTTTTTTAATTGGATTGTGATTATTTTTTATTAAAGGTTTTTGCTGTACCAGTGGCAGGAAGAGGGGCGGAGAGGGAAGGAGAGGGCATGCAGCAACAAGTACATTTGGTTCCACTAATCAAACTGGGGACAGCAGTGCTGAGAACTGCAGCCTCTGCATATGGTGTGCCTGCTCTACCACTGACTCCTGATTTATTTAATCATTTTAATTAAACCGATTTAATAATCGGTTAACAACAATAGCAAAACTTCAGAGAATAGGAAAGGATGATGAACCCATGACCTCGTTGCACATCCTGTAAGTGAGTAGTAGAGCTCGCAAGAAAATGAAAAGGTTTTCCCCACCCAAATTTCAGACAATAATGAAGTGACATTGGACCGCCTGGTGACATGCAGGCAGACAGATCATGTCTGTTTGCTCAACAGAGAAGTTTGTGCAAAAGTTTGGACGAACAATGTATTCTGCTTCTGTTGCGTCACTATGTAGTCAGGAAAGAGAGCGATGGGGCCGAGCTCCATCAGGTTTGTCAGATACTGCGAAGGGAATATCAGTAACAACTCTCTGGAATTTTTATATGTTATCCGGCATTCCAGGGACGCATGTTTTAAACTTGTATAAGTTCATATCTGTATCTTTTACCCTTCTTGTTACATCAGTGCAGCTTCTCTGGTTTTTCTTACTGGGGGAAAAAAAAAAATACCTGAGGAACAACAACAGGAACAATTTAAACAGCAACCTACCACAGCAAGTGAATTTTCATATTATGTAGACATCTAAAACTGAGTAAAACATTTCCGATCTGTTGCGTTTTGCTAAGTTTTGATGGTGAAGACCAAGTTTGGTTCCAGCAAATTTTGAGAAATATTTGATATTTATAGGTTATTTTTTTTCTCCAATACTCCTTCTACTTCTAATATTCATGATAACTGTGTTCGCTGCCATGATACAGATGTGTGATGTGGATACTTTTTCATAAACTTCTACTGACAGACATCTTGGCAAATTGAAATCCTTTGTTGCCTCTTTGCAAGCTGCAGCTAAAGGATGCAAAAGATCAAATGTCATAAAAATCCTGAGCTTGAAATCAGGTTAATAACCCTCACTATGATTAATGCTGGTTGTGAAGTAAAGAAGAGTAATTTCTATAATTAAATGAGAAGATGCTTCAAAAAAATATTAGATTTAGTGTGTGTGTGCACTTTATGCATCTTAATAGATCATTTTAAAAATTCTGTTCTCGCCTCGGGTCGAAACAAGTTAAAATAATTTTGACGCATTTAACCATTTGATTGCATTTATTTATAGAAAAAAAAACAAAAAAAAACATGCAATCAAAAGGTGACAGTTCAAATGTAGACAGCCCACATTTGAACCGGGTTGTCTGCATTTTTTGAAATCCGCTTCACTTTCAAAATTAGTTTTGTTTGATGTCGGCTGGTAACAGTTCCAAACATTAATACGATTGGGTGGCAGCAGATTAAGCCCCCCCACATAATCCATTATGTGAAGAGCTCCCTCTATTCCAGGAGTTCGTGTTCCGTTCTGTCGCTATTACCAGAACATCTGCTTTGCTCTAAGGCTCAGACATTTTCTGCTAAGCAGAAGCACCTTTTGCAAAGAGATGACAGCTCGTTCTTTGTCAGAGGGTGTATAATAGCTGCTGGGCCAGCAGTGAGGTAATGCGTTACATGGTGACATAGATGAGTGATAGAAGAGTCTAAACTACACATTTCCGGAGCATCTCATTGGTAAACAAACCATAGCACACTTTAAAAGAAAAATAAAACTGCTAGCATAAAAAAAATAAATGAATTAAGTCGTGTTTCTCTGAAATGTTGTTTTCATAAAGTTCCTCTTTTCCAGCAGATGTGAACTAAAGCACTTCCACCTGACAACCATTTGGCAAGTATATGAAACAGCAGGGTTTTCATTAACAAATTTCCGCTTTCATTGTTGAAGCCACCGTTTTTTTTGTTTTTTTTTTAAACTCACCAGCGTGCCTTTAACACACGATTACAATGCTGGAGCGTGCAGTGCAATGATGCCAGGTAATGAGTGTATTGGTTGCAATACATCAGTACCAATGCCATCCTGGGACACTGATGGGTGTGCATAGTGAAGAGCTTTATTATGACCTTAGCTGCTTTGTGTCCTCCCTTTGCCCATCACATGAAAGATTAATGACAAAACCCGCTATGCTAACACTTCTCAGAGAACAAGAGGCTGTTAAAGCAGTACGGGAAAAAAAAGATAAATGCTTTTAGTATTCTGTGCCACATGGAGCGAATAAAAGAATTTATTCTTTATATTTGAAGTGAAATTAAAAAAAAAGTAAGATATTACCAATGTTTTTTTTTTTTCCATATTTGCAGGAAAACATGTTGCAGGAAAACAAATCTGGCTGCTATTATTTTCATGCATGCTCCATCAGGCACCGTATGTTGTGTCTATTTTTTTTTTTTTTGTTTGTTTTTTTTCTTCTCGCTAAGCTCATGCCCCGGTGTTTAACTATAATGATCTCGCACTGTGTCGTGTCTGCAGCGCTGTCGGTTCTAATGCTGATTGTGAGGAGGCACCGGCGTAAGCAACAGGAGGGGACAGATGTGGAGGTGAAGGAGTTGGAGTTGCCCGACACCTTTTCCCAGAAGGTGCTTTACTACGGAGAGAGAGGAGCCGGCCTGGACTTCTGCCAGCCTCCCGTCCCGCTGCGCCCCCATCCGAGGAGGAGGGACAGGAAACTGCGGAGGGAGGAAGTCAGGGCCAGCATACGGATGTCGCTCCGAGAGTCACACCTCATTGGGCCGGAGGACGAGGTATTCAGGCAGTTTATCCTGGACAGACTGGCAGAAGCCGATCAGGATCCTTACGTCCCACCATTTGATTGCCTTCGGACTTACGCGTACGAGGGGTCAGGGTCGTCCTCAGGGTCTTTGAGCTCATTGGACTCCTGTTTGGAATTTGAACCTGAGAAACCTGTGTGTAACTCCAAGCCTTATGCAGTAAGACTCACCCCATGGTTCGGAGGAGCAGAGGAAGACACATTCTTCTAAAGAACGCCTCCCCCTCCCACCTTTTATATATTGATAATAATTGTTAAAGGGTAAAAAGACCAGGACAGCTTCTGTCCAGGAAGCTTTAATCAAACAGACATTGGTGATTTCTCATAGGCATATTCACACTCATTGAATATTTTTCACATTTTATCAGTAGGTCAGCACAAAGTAATTCAGCATTCAATTTTGAAGACGATAGAAAATGATTCATGGCTTTCAAATGTGTTGTTTTTTTGAGTAAAGGTGAACACAAACGTTTGACCCACATTTGAGCAGGGCCGTGCAGAGACCACTGAAGGGGCAGGTGCTCAAAAAAAAAAAAAAAAAAGGGAACAACAAACCATATTCTAGGACAGAATATTAA
>NW_015112852.1:171800-172438 GCF_001443285.1 Poecilia latipinna
CCCATTTGGGCGGGGCCGGGCAAAAACCCCCGAAGGGGGAGGTGCCCAAAAAAAAAAAAAAAAAAAGGGCACATCTAACCATATTCTAGGACAGAATATTAACAAAGTCTCTCAGCTTTCAGAGTTTAATAAACTATGATAATTTACAAAATTGTGAGATATACAATCAAAGCTAACAAACATCTCTATATAGAGCATACAACTATGCATATGTAAGATATTTTATTAGTAATTTATTTCTGCAGGTCTATGTTGTTATAGGAAAGTATTGCAGTATTCAAACCCACAATTTAGCAGGATATGTAAATCAGAGCTAGACCACCAGACATATTGTCTTTACAGAATTACACTATTAAAAATATAAACAAGGGCACAATGCTACCTTTTAGTGACTGTAATCTATAAAACAGAGCTGCCTGTTTGCTGCAGTGGAGATGAAGATGGTCCATTCAGGAAAGCAGAGCTGCATCAAACTTTAACTGGAACTGCAGAAAAACGAAAAAACAAAAGCAAAAATTGAATTGTTAATGCATGTCACCATGAGAAAAACCTACTGAGGTTTGTTTAAAAAATTTTGTTTTAAATTTAAATCACTCATTTTTGACTCATGAAGTTAACTTTCTTTTTTTGCAAAACAA
>NW_015112852.1:176789-213359 GCF_001443285.1 Poecilia latipinna
AAAGGGCAGGTGCTCAAGCACCCCCAGCCCCCCCCCTCTGCACGTGCCTGCATTTGAGGTTTTTATTTAAAAGAAATTGCAAGCCATGTTTCTGCTGCCCTGGGTTGCTTTGCTACATAAAATCTGAATAAAACCTAAAGAAAATATATTGTGCTTGTAAAATGTGAAAAAAATAAAATAAAATAATGTATGTTAAATATTTTGTCCCAAATTTCTTTTATTTTTTTTTTTTTTTTTTTGTTAGATTTCAGGCTCACTTCTTCTCCCTGTTGATAGGGCTTTTAAGGCAGCAGGCTTCGACATTTTTTTCTTCATCTTGACAGTTTGCACAATGACAAAGTGTACTTTTTAAAATGTCAAACCATTGCTGTGAAGATAATATCAAGCCTTATATAAAAACAGCTGCTGCTGGCAAGCTTCACATATCCAATCCATTTTGGCAGCTGTATTTTTGTTGCTTTCTAAAACCATACATGCTGTTTAAC
Organism: Poecilia latipinna; assembly: GCF_001443285.1. Classification (NCBI taxonomy): domain Eukaryota; kingdom Metazoa; phylum Chordata; class Actinopteri; order Cyprinodontiformes; family Poeciliidae; genus Poecilia; species Poecilia latipinna. The sequence continues at coordinate 177,275 of NW_015112852.1, forward strand.
TCTCCTCTATGTTCTTTACTTCTTTTAAATCCTATATTTATTACTTGGTACATAATTTCAGCCTGTTTGACTGGGATTGTGCATCATTTAGTTGAAAATATTATTCCAATGAGATCATGTTAAAGGGGATTAGAGGAACAGAAAAACATGCTTCTTTATTTTCTTATCAGTTCTTATAGATTTTTTTTCCCTACTTCTTGTAACATTAAATGGCCTTTTGGGACTTGAATAAAGCTGGATCTGAATAAAGCTCTCAAATTATAATGATATTATAATAACCAGTGGTTTAGTCCACAATGTGCTTCTGTTTTGCCCTTTTTCAGTTCATATCCCAAGTTTTTCCCATTTTCTCCATCTTCTCCTCTCCACTCTCATTTCAAACTACTTTCTTCTTCTATCGTTCATCAGTTTATTTCTCTTTTTAGGAGGTACAGTACTTAAATTTCACATTCACAGCAGATCACAAAATTGTGCAAACTTTGTCCAAATACAATATAATATTTATCCCATAAGCTAAAAAAAAACAACTGGTTGAATTGAAAATTTAGAAAATGAGTTAGTAAAAGTTTGATAGATTAGTCTGCACAGACATAAACTACAGGAATTTTATGACTTTTTATCCTTCAGCAAAAGCCACTGAGCTGTACAGATGTCCATTATACATCTAAATTTACATTGAAACCTACCAACGTTTTATTAAATTCAGCTTTATTTTAGTCTTAGCTCCTAAAGTATTAAGACTAAAATGAAGCTATGTAAAGATAGTTCATATAGTTTGTTTGCTATGTCTTCAACGTAAAAAGCTAATTTTTTCACTTTTTTTCCCAGTTTTAGCTGAGATGTTTGTCTATGCAGGCCATGTGCTCTGTGACCCTACAGCTGTAGATCACAACTGTGTCCTAGCAACAGAAGCATTCCTGAAGGAAGTAGTTAACCAATCGCCCCAAAACTCTTGCACACCAGACACAGGTTTGATAAGGACACCAGTGTTAAACCAGAAACACTTTTCAGTTGGAAACTGATCAGAATAGATACTCACAATCACATAGTCCAGCTTATCTAGCTCTGCTTTCCACCAACTCTTGGGACCAATTTTAAGGTTCCTTATCTTGTTATCTTTAAGCTGTAAGTTTGTAGCTTATTTTCCCTCTGACTTCTTTGTTGCACTGAGCAGGGAGTGCATTTTAGCTTTACTGCACACGGTCTGCTGGAACCGAACAGTCTGTTGAGAACAGTCTGTAGTGGTTTTTATAAGATGAATAAAACATAATGTCACTAACACTTTTCTTCATCTCCTTATTGCACTTTCATTATTGCTAAAAGGTATGACTAAGTAATTTATAACAACTCATTTTTCATTTCTTACACCTAAAGTAATTAGAATATCACAGAAATGTCAATTTATTTAAGAGTGACCAGATTGGCACCTTTCAAACATTTATTTATTTTCATTTGTATTTTATGAATTACATCTAATGAAAAAAAAAAATCTCAAAATTCAGTTTTTCATAAAATTGCAAGATCATGCAAGGTCTTTTAACATGTTTTATGACATAGTTGTAGGTTTACTGTAAAGTATGTTCATGTAATATACATTATATGTACTCGCTGCTTGGTGGGGGAAACTTTTTGCAGGAACTGCTGCATCAGTGGAGGCGATCGTGTGGTTTTGCTGAAGTGTTAAGGAAGCTTTAATAGTGACCTCTTACTTTTGACCATAACCTGTTTTCTTTATGTGGTTTAGGCCAGGCCACGTTTCCTGGCTAATCAATCACAGTGATAAGTGGTCATTAAAGCAGCCATTGGTACTTTTTGGCTATGTGGGCCGGTGCAAAGTCCTGCTGGAAAATGAAAGCAACATAGACACAAAGCTTGTCTGCAGAAGGATCAAACATGTATTGACAAACGGCTCTTAAAACTGGATTAAATGCGTTAGGGTTGACCAACTCCAGCATGACTTAGATCCTGAATAAACACTGACTGAGGAAACTTTCCATCTTACCTCAAGTTACTTGAATTTTGTACTTGTCCACTTTTCCTTCGGAATCTACGATCTTGACTTCTGAATGTCTTTTTTCTCCCTAGTTGAGGTAAGGCACTTTTTCCTCTATCTGTAATTCAGGATTGGTCTAATTAATACAAGGGATGTGAAACTGAAACCAATGTCCTGCATCCATGTGTGGGGCGGCTCTTGAAGGACTGACTCTAGCCACACTCCACACCTTGTGAATATTTCCTTAATCTCTAAAATGGGCTTCACATTACGTTATATTTGTTCCTTTCTGCTCGATTAGCCATATGCTGGGATACGGTCCTCTGTTAAAAGTCAGCTTCTTTAACAATGAGCTTTTAGTTTTTTGTCAGACCATTGTTGGGAAACTGCGGCTGCAGGTACATGAAACACTTTTACGTTTGTGTTATTTTTACTTGATCATTCTCGTATACTTTTGTTGGCTTTCTGGTTTTCATAAGTTTCATAAAACTCAATGGACATTTTCACTATTTCGAGCGAGTCATGTCTCAAACGTGTTGCTTTTTTTTTTCTTTCAGTACATACAGCAAATATTAAATCCTCAACATGCATTATGCTGTGTGATGTGCCAATCTGAGAGCCCGTCAAACCTCTCATTTTGAACAGCCAGCAATCAAAAAGGCGACTTACTTTATAACTCCATGCAAATTAAGGTTGAGAGAGAGAAGCGAAAGTATGCCACAAGTTGAGATGTATGAAGGAAGTGCAACTGCTGGGAACCAACTATAGTAAGAAAGCTATATAGAATAACACCGGATCTGTTTTTTCCCCTCTTTCTTCATGGTCATTAGACAAACACCGCATGCAGCTGTGTAGGCGGTTGCTCGTGGGATGACTCGGGGTAATTGCGTGGTGATCAGGGCCAGCCCTCTTCACCTGCCCATACACTAATTGGGCGGTTTGCTGGCTGTGAAGGTCAGGGATTGAACCAGAGAGAATATAGTTCCCACTGAAGGAATATATATATATATAAAAAACAAAACAATCATGCACAAGCCTGTTTTGAAGAAAGAACATGAAATAAGGGAGAAAGAGGCAATGGAAACAACTAATTGCAAGGATTTATCCAGCGTTTCCCGCTGTGGTTTCTTGTATGAGTAGGTGCAGCACTCAGCAGGACAATTTCCAGACATCCTCCAAACTCAAAGTGGGCTTCAAATAGCTTCCACTGTTGGAAACAATCTAACCGGCCAGTGCTTTTTAGACTAAATCATCACCTCACAATAGCTTCTAAAGGCCTTTTAAAAGTCTTTTCAAACCAATCTTCACCATCTAACATGCATTGGACTTCCCCGTAAAAGCTCAGTTATAATTTCCTTTTCAATTGTACCTTGATGTCGAAAGGGGTTCAGCTACTGGTGTCATTTAACCTTCTGAATTTCTGCCATTATCCACGGTGAATATTACGGGTAATTTAACCTAACAGCCCTTTTCTTTGTGTAATTACACTCATTACGGCAACGTGAAGAATTTCACTCTGTCAACTGTCTCTGTCTTTGCACAGGTTTGATATTCAGCTCCCCTTTTCCAAACCCAGAGCCGAACTCATCACGCAGCGCCACAATGCACACTGGAGGGTCTTTAAGAGGGACTCTCATTAGGCAGACAGTGAGATGATTGAAAAGATGCCTGAAAGGATTTGGAGAGCCATTCCTTCTTTCATTAGTTGCATGTATGCCTTAAGCTTCTGAAGTGGGAGCAAATGATTCACATTCAGTTTGGTGATGTGAACATAATTATAACATATAAAGATTAAAATCTGAGGTTGTGTTAAATATTACTGCATGGATCATGATGGGTGCTGGATGTGTAGGTTATATGTACTTTTGTTTTCCTCTCTCTCTCTCTCTCTCTCTCTAAAAAAAGAACATTTGTGAAAATATTAGAGATCTTGGGAGTTTTCAGCAAGAACTCCATAAGAAGCAGCTCAAAGACAAGTTCGCTCTTCAGATTAAAAATGACAAGTTCACCGGCATATTTGCACATCTGGTCCAAAATGTGCTCAACTGAGCAAATAAAGCCTCCGCACTGAAACAGTTTGCACACATTTACATGAGGCGCTGTGTGAGGTTTTGGAGAAAGTCTGCCCGTATTTCTGTAGTTTTATGTCAAATGCAGCCAAATAGCGACCCTCACCATTCAGAATTAACTTTTGTGTTCTCACGATCGCTACACTTTAAATTGTCCTGAAATTTACTTGCGTCATTTTTACAAATGCAGTGTCATTCACCCAGTGGAATCGATTAGTAGTTTTTTTTGTTGTTGCTGCTCTAACTAACAGATGCAGTTCATTCACAGTTCTCTGTGCTGATGAGAATAGAAAGCCTCCAACCTCTTAATAGCACTGAACAGGATAAAGAGCAGAAAGCAAGTGGCTGGGTCTACATGAGACTAAGTAGATGTATAAATATGTATTAAGGTGTGAGTTCTATTTATTAAATTAACATAGAGATGTCAGGCACGACCAAAGCAAGGCGTGATGATTAGTATGAATAAACATAAGAGCCATCAGCAGTGAACAGCTTCCAGCCTGTACTGTAATATAAGTGACACCAGCAGGAATCCTCCACGTATCCTACAAGGCTTCACATTTAATCAGATTGTTTACTCTCAGCATGTGTGTTAAAAATACTTTTTATTATTCAAGAGTGTATCTTTTTTAATCTAAGAACAGGATTCTTTACTCAGATATTGCGCTGCCCTCTGTCGAGGCTTCTCCTTCTTCTCTCGCATTTGATGATGTTTGTTCGAACCTCCTTTCCAGTCTGAAACCTTCTTCTTGCTCTCAAACTTCCTCTGGCCACCAGTGAAAAGAGGTAGCTTCTCTCTACTTCAGATTTTCTTTTTTTTTATCTTGCCTGGACTAATGGTTTCAAACTTGCAAATCAAACGTCAGTGAGTGACGACTTTTACTCATCAAATAGTACACAATAGATTAGGAACCGAGAACAAAGCAGATGGGCAGCATGACATTTCCACTTTTATGGACACAATTATTTCAAAAGCTACCTTATTCTATTGCAGTTTACATGTGGTGTTTATGCCCTTCCACTGCATCTACAATTTGAACAGTGCTCAAACATACTCTTTATTTTTACAAGATTTAAAAAAAAAAAAAAGTGCAACTCTGCATGGAAGTCATAGTAATATAAATTGAAGGCGGTCCAGAGGAATATTAAAGTGCAACTTTTCTTTGGAGTGGGAGTGTAGTTTTCATGACAGGCATCTTTGTTTGCCTCTGTCCCTGACAAATTCAGCAACATTCCTGCAAGCAACAGGCTAGTGAAGGGCAGTGACCCTCTCAGCTTCGGCAAGCCAAATTTGCATAAAACAGAGTTGTAGTCAAAATGTGAACAACAAGCAACCCAGTGGAAATTACAGGTTTCTTCTTTCAGGGGATGCAGATTCAAGTTAACAATATGGAAACAAGCTTTTCATTCATGGAGCAAATCAGTGCATGTAAGTCTATTAACAGCTGTAATTTCTAAACTACAACATGTTTATTAAGTTGGAGCAAGTCTTTACTTTTAGATGCATTTTAATTTTGCTGGTTCATTCATGGTAACACAAAAAGCAAACAAAGGTTAAGCCACAACACAAAATGTTATAAAATACTAAGCACATCCAAAAGCTTTAGAAAAATACAAAATATGTTAAGCTGAACACTTTGAAGGTTTGTCTCAGAAAATAGTAAGTTTTGCAGCTCCTGGGTATATTTTTGCCCAAAACTTTTGCTGTTGACATCCAGCTGTTGAACAAAAGTGAAAAGTTAGTAGGTCTACAGTCAGGAGATCCTTAGATCGAGAATGACTATGTTAAAAAATAGTTTGAAACCTAAAGTGTTCCCTATTGTTTTAAAAGGTTTAGTCCTCCAAAAACATCCCTCGACACATTTTTAAAGAATGTAAAATATTCCGCGTCTAAGCTATTTTCAGAGCTTAGCTTTGCATCTTTCTTTCTCTCTCTCTCTCTCTCTCTCTCTCTCTCTCTTCCCCCACCTTCACTTTTTTAAAAGAGCGCTTCTGGATTTACAAAGGAATACTTCCCACTTACCATTCATAACGCATCCACTTGATCTGATTTCATATTTTTCTTTCTTTAGGTCTGTAGTGTGAAAGTACCATTATGGAATACCAAAGGCCCCGGGTCCAAAGTGAAAAGTCCCATTAATAAAGAAGAGATTACTTTCACTTGCTGTCAAGGCCCTGCGCTGCAAAAGGATTGATGCTCTCACATTAAATCAGCCCCTTGAAAGGTCCTTCTAAAACTGTACGAGTGCCAACTGTACAGGTGATTTTTTACCCTCCCTCCATTATGTTTCACTCTCAGGGCATGTTCTGTGGTATTATCAGGGTATTGATATTGGGATTTTTGCCTTGTTTGTTGGTTTGGTCTTTTTAAAAAAAACAAAACAAAAAAAACATGCATTCGTCATTTTTTTTCTTCAAAGTATTTTCTTTTCTTCTTCTTCTCCTTCCCTTTTCCTCTCTACAGCCATAGGGTTTGTTGTTCACTTTTTGTTGTCTGAACCATCATTCAAGAAACGTGGGGCTTTCTCCTGACAGCCACTGAAGCAAGGAAATGAGAAATGACTTACACAGTTTAGCTCCTCTTCATTTTCACTCCGCCTTATTATTATGAAACACACGCGCGCGCACACACACACATGCTCTGTCTCTCTCTCTCTCTCTTGCACCCTCGTGCACATTCTCACAAGCACCCGGCACATTCCTTCACAGATGATTGGTGAAGACTCTTCAGGAAAAAGACACCTAAATCCGTGAAGAAGTGAGAGGTTTTTTGTCAATGTCCAACCTCCGTGACATGCAGTGCACTTAGGAGACGCTGACGCTTCAGAGAGTGATGGTCCCTGAAGATCTCTAATTAGCTGCCATTCATAATTGATTAAAATCCAAAAGTCAAATAACAAATGAAAACCGGATATTTTCCCCCTGGCGACTTGTCAACTGTAGTTTCCTGATATGTATCTGAGGCTGGATGTAAACAGGATTTTGTGATTACTTGATAATTACTCATCACATTATGTATAACCATGTCAAAATTAAACTGAGGGCGGTATGTTGTCAGGTTTTAAGATAAATAGAACAATTTTTTTTTTTTTTATTCCAGAAGGAAAATTAATAGTTGAAGAAAAACAAAGTTCTTGTCAAAGTGAAGTCTCTCTTTCAACGCACTATCCCGTTGGTGTCAACGTGTGATCTCATCTGATAAAGTGTTTACGCGAGGTTAAACATTCAAAGCTGACCTGACCTCCGCGGCGCTAAAAACAGAGCGAAGCACAAACTTATATCATCATAGACACACAGGACTGGGTCCATATTCTCAAAGAATCCTAAGACTAAACGTAGCTCGTTTCAGAAAAATTCTTAAAATTTATCGAAATCCAAGATTTTTCTAAGAGTTTTACCTCGGTTAGGTAGAAGTTGCTACTTCAGCACCTTAGACTTTAAGAGGGCTGCTAAAGTGAAGAAATGTTACAAGTAGTGAGGAAGACCTTTAGAGAGTCTAAAGGTGTCTTACGCCACGATGACAGAAAGACTCAGAGGAGATGTTCAACGTAAAGCTGTGCCAACATCAGGCTCTGCTACTCTGTTCTGTCTTTTTTCTTTGTGTTGTTTTTTCTTTTCGTGTCCTTTCCTACTTATTTGCACACTCCATCTTTTTCAGGATTTATTTCTGTTACCTGTAATGATATTCAGCTCACAGCTAATGAAAACATGACATTTAAGATGAAACAATTACATCAGACCAATAAAAAACATTTAGAATAAATACATTTGGGCTTTATAGAAAGTATAACACTTACTTAAAAGGTTGATATTTTCAAAAGCTGTTTTAATTTTCAAATAGAACAATTTGAGAGCATTTTGAGAATACCAGGTAACAGCTGGTTGCTAAAGTTAGCATTTGAGTTAGAGAGTCCAAACAATTGGAAATTAAAGGACTGTTTTAACATTTTTGAATCTCCACCTCAAAAGGTAAAATACATTGACTAATATTAGTATTTGCTGAGCAATGCTTCAAAACGATGGGGCGCTCTGCTGAAAAGCCAGGTCATCCCTGGGGGGAGTCGGGGCTCATTGTGGAGCCAGAGCTGACGTGAATCCAGCATCTGATCAGAATGCCTTCTGTGCCGATTTGGAGGTTTTTCTGGGACATCCCACTGGGAACACTCCAAGATCCCACAGAATAAGTTGGAGATTGTAGAAGGATATAATTTTTCTCAACGGCCTTCTGGCCCCACAAGCTGATCTCGGATGAGTGGAGCATAAGTCGTAGTCTTGATTCAGAATTCATTCTTGATGTTTCATGTCTGTTGCTTATTGTAGGTCATTGTTACTTTTGGATGTTCAGCTACTATTTTTTAAGCAAATAACTGAACTTATCAGTCAGTGTTATCTTTGGAAGTTCAGTTATTATTTTGTAGATAACTCTGGCACAGGCAAAGCAATGTACAAACCATTATCCAGTCTAAATGAGTCACTTTGTTTTTGTTTTTTTTTTCCCTCAGCAACCATCTGGCGACCCCCAGAAATTATTTTGCAGCTCTCCTGGGGGTCCTGTGAATGCCAAGAGTTAATTTACCATGTTGTCTGCATACACACACGACTTATGCTACCAAAACCTAACAAAAGAAATAAATCAGTCAATTGAATGACTAAGAGACATGAATCCACGTCTTAAAAATAGTTGAAAACAACATTTGTTGGCAACCCTGATATTAGTGCTTTGCATAAACCCATTTAAAAATGGGGCAGCACTTTGTTGGTTCTTACAAGATTTCAGAGGGTTGGAGAAAACTGAGAACGGGGTCTTTGAACATTCTTATTTAAGTCTCGGGTCTTCTCTTATGCACTCCCTCTCCGGATCTGCAGATCAGGCCACATGCTTTCTACGTCTGGGAACTGAGATGTTTGTAGAATGAGGCTGAATTTGTGTCTGGTAAGCAACTTCTGTGTTAAATTGAAGATGTTCATGGATCAGTTTCCTTTTGTGGGAACGAATAACAAGCCAGTTTGAGTTTTCTGAGGGAGTCCACTAGATTTAGTTTTAAAATGATTCTGTTTCAAAGAGCTCATGAAGAAAACACTAACACGGTTCTGAGGGTTTTTGGAAAAAAAAAGAAGACCCACAACATCACAGATGATCCACCACATTATGATGATCAGCCATAAAGTAACCCTTTATTTTAGGCAAAAGGAAATATTTGTTGCTGAAAACTTGCACACAGTGTCAATTAAAATGCTATTTTGTCGCATCCTCCACATGTATGCACTTGATGCCAGGAGAAAAAAGAATAATAATAATGGTAATTCTCCAAAACAGTCAGTTGCCATATTGATAATTTCTACTGGATGTTATGGAGACTTGACATCCTAAAAATGCCTCTTTACTGGAAACCCATCTCTTTTGTGGCCTTTTTGCTATCTTCACAGAAAATAATGAAACTGCTGCCAAAAAGCCTTTTTGTGTCTTTTCAATAATCAATAAGCAAAAAAAAAAAAAAAAGTACTATCAGTCACTGTAGAAGGTTCTCTTTGCTGGTATGTCACTGGACCGTCTTTTATCTTTAGAACAGTTTCCCTTATCAAGGATACCTTGAAAAAAGATCTTGTCAACTTTTTAAAGTTCCAAATACTTGGATCTTTGGTCATTTAGCTTTTTTTCATTGTTTCATTTAAGTTTGGCATAACCTGCAGTTTGATCAGTGGTGAAAATAAAAGGAAAGATTAGCCTTAAATGTTATGTCATTATGCAGTTTTGCAGCTTTGTTTTTTCTTTATCTATAAATACCAAACATTTCCCTTGCAGCTTTGCCAGGCTTAGTTCTAGCTTGGCCAGAATTGGACTCATTCTTTCATTGATGATTTTAACCTTGTATCCATGTATTTCGCTGTATCTCTTCCAGACATTTCAGTAATTACCACCAGCCAGCCATCAGCCTCTTCTTGCATTTTCCATGTCTGCATGTTGCCATTGTGTATGCACATATTGTGAGGCGCTTGCTTCTCGAGTTAGAAAAAAAAAAAAAAAGGAAAGGCATCGATGCAGTCCTCAGAAGTAGCACATCATTAATAACGGAGGGACCTTTGAAGATCCTGCATAAATGTCTAATTAGGTTTGGTAACCTTTAGGAAACTTAAGTGGGTGAATACTAAACAGGCCCTGAGATCTTGTACTGCATGGCAAACTAGGCGTTCAACATGTGGGAGAGAGTGCTGACATTGAGAGGGTTTGTTCCACTGATGGAAAGGGCATGCAATTTAAACCACATTACAACCGCATCTGAACTTATTGGGCAATTTCGGACCAATTTATTTTTGTTAACCATCTTGTGCGCGCGCGTCATCCTGGAGGTGAAACAAAAATATGCCATGTTTCTTTCCTTTTCCTCCTTCTTCTACTTTTGCCCCTCAAGCTGTTTGGATCGGTGTTCGGTGACGTGATAAGCCTGCGTGGCATTTAACAGACTCTTAGGTCGAAGTATTTGAGCCACCAGCCATGTTCATATACTGAACCAGTGTTGCAATGATGTGACCTAGAAAATATTACTATGGGAGGGGAAAAAAAAAAAAAGCACTGAGCTTGGTTTATACAACGGTGTCCTTGTCACAGACTAATAACACACATATTAAGAGATGACAGCCCAATGGATATACGGCCACATGTTAGTGGCAATACATTCAAAGACTGTGCAGTGCTGTGAGCATCTGAGTTTCATTCTGTTACTCCAGGATGAAACATTGTAGTTTTGCTGGGACTTTTTGCCTTTTTCTACAATATTTCTAAGATTCGCCAAACAAATGTCCTTTTGCTTGATGATCCCTTTCACTTAAATCAGGCTAGAGGTCAATTTGAACATGAAACTGTGGTAGCAGAAGTCTAGTAGCCACACAAGATACATATTGACAGTTCTCTTTCAATATCAAACATGATAAGAGCAAAGGAGAAAAAAAATCTAAGCAACTGAGCCTGACAGAAACAGCCTCTCCAGTGCCAGAGGGAGCGATAAATATAGAGGTTGTAAAAATCTACTCTGGTTTATAAAGCAGTATGAACTTCAGTGTATTTTTCCTCTCACTTAAAAAAAGAAAAAAAAAACTGTATGAACAAATTCGCAAAAGACATTTACAAGCATTAGATTTATGATGTGACATTGTTTACTGTATGGAACTGATGGGATGTCAAAATGAGTGTACCCAGCTTTTACAGACGCTTCATAATTGCAACATGCAGCTGCAAAATTCAGTGACATGAACAACTGACTTGGTAGTTTCAGTGAAATAATTCCACATACTTAAATATTAGAAATTGTAGAAAAAAAACAAAAAAAAAAACAGACTGCATTCTGCCCAGCTTCTCTTGCCAGCTCATTTTGGGGGATGTCAAGGCGCTTCCATTCAAGAAGGGATACACAGTCCTATTGCTGGATCCTATCAGCATATCCTTCCTGATTAGATGGCCAAACCACCTCAGTTGGACTCCTATGAGGGATCCAGGGCCGAGATGACAGAGCTCCTCACCTTATCTCAAAAGGATGGGCTCAATCTATTCTACAGAGGAACTTATTTCACTTATCTTTGATCTCGTTCTCACAGCTATGATCCGTATCTCATGACCACAGGTGGGGACCCTTACCTTTTAGCTCGGCTCTTTGGACCGCTTTACTGACAGGACCGTTACTGCAGAGGAAGTCCCCCAATCTATCTGTCGATCTCTCACTGTATCCTACCATGACTTCTAAACAAGACAGCGAAGCTGTTGCCAAACTATAAAATCATTTGACCACCTTTACCCCTGATTTCCCAGTCGTGGTTAAAGTCTGCATCGGACTGTACTGGACCGTCCCGACTCAACTTGAGTCGCAACCAAACAAACATGTTTAATAAACTGGACGCGATCGGACAGGGTAAACAGATCAACAACGGCGCGGGAACTGTGCAATGCTAGCAGTCAATGAAAAGAGAGTCTAGGATATGGCTTCCACTTTAACCCCCAAAATTGCTACGTGTGGAAGGTTGTAGCTAGATTTTGAAATATGTTCCAACTATAATCTTTAATTGAACTATTAGAACTGCTGCAGACAGAAATTAGGTCTGATTTACATTTTTGTTTTTCCTTTAACCTTCATGATCTCAGTCTGTCCACACCCTCTAAGAATAAACAGACCAGTCTGGTCTCATCCCTAAGGCTCTGTGGAATATCTGCCTCCACAAGACTCACACAACAAGCATATGCACTAAAACTTATTTACAATATGCACCCACAGACAAGCACTGAGGCAAATGCACAAGCATGCCGGGTTGTCAGAGCACAGAGCGAAATCAGAGGAGCTGGTAATGGAGGGGGACAGCTTGGCTGCTGTTTCATCAAAGTGCAGTGGAAATGCAGATCTGTGTCCTGCAGGAAGCAGGGAATTGGATCAGCTTCCTTCTGTCTCCTGGACTTGAAACACACACACACGCACACACACGCATACACAAACCCCAGGAGGATTAGTCAGCCTTAGCCAATGTACAGTGACTTTTTAATGTCTGTCCATTTGAAAATGTTTATCATTTGCTTGTGCAGATATGCCCATCAGGATCCCAAACTTATCCCCATGGGACAGATAGCTTTGTGTGAACCTTGATGTCGTTTTCTCTGGCTTGGCTTTGAAGCCTTGTGCCGCCTGAACCTGTTTGTTTTTGTCAAACTAGAAGTATTAAATCAGAGTAATAAAAAAAGGACTACTCATGATGTCAAAATAATACCAATGAATTATAAGAAATACACAACATTTATAAAATGTCCAAGTGGGGACATACATTCTCAAACAGTATGTGTGAGTCATTAAATATCTTTTTTAATGTACTTCCAGTAATCAACCAGCAGACTCAATTTAAGGTGGTCAAATTTCTTGTGAAATTTCCATCAAATATTGAAAATAATATTCAGATTAAATTTTTGTGAGTTTCTAGATAATGGCAGATAGCAGCACTAGTAAATACTTGCAAAATAAAAACATTCAGTCACAGCAAAAGACTTAAATATATTTATTAGAACTATAAAAAACAACAATTTCTGCAACGCCTTGGTTATTAAGGCTTTCTTATTTATTATTTTAGAACTAACATAACATTTACAGATATTTCTTTAATTTATCATAATTTCCACACTATATGCTGTTATTTTTTCACATGCTTTGAACACAGCAGTGCAGCTAATGTGTGGATTTCCGCCAACAGGTTTTGAAAGGCTGGTCTATTATTGGCCTGCTGTTGTAATATAGGAGTGGAAGTTGTGTAAATGCTGTAGCAGTGGTGCATGTGCATTGTGTGAGGTTTGTTGATGCAGAATTTCTTGACATGTTCAGCAGCTTTTGGGGCAGCGCAGGTTATCTGGCTTTCATATTAGATATGTTGGAGAATGCAAAGGAAAATGCTGCATCCAATGAATTAGACGGACCAAAATTTAGCTTCCAACTTCTGTCTCTTGAGGACCATGCTGGATTTGGGAATACCGGCAGACATCGGGAGTGTTCAAGATATATGATTTCTGTTTTGCTAACTGCACTAACTTTGCTAAATGTTTTGCATAAACATTTTCTGTTGTATTTTATCGTCTCAACGGACTAAAATCTGCACTGAACGGTCAAAGCCGAAACAGCAATAATGGTTGGTGTATTTCTGTTAATTGTTGCAAAAATGTTTGCGCCACATTTAAAAAAAAAAAAAAAATCAAACAAAATTGTAAACTGTTGTTTCTAATTTCTTGAAATGCTGATATTTAGACGGGAACAGCGAGTGGGTATCTGGGTTTTCTATAGGAACTCCGGATCAGCTCTCTCTGTCTAGAAATATGCCAGTTTGGTTAATTGGTCCCTCTAATTTGCCCTTAGGAGTGTGTGTGTGTGTGCATGTGTAGGCGTGTGTGTGTGTGTGTGTGTTTGTGTCTTGAATCTCTCTTTGTTGCCCTGCGATGGGCTGGCGACCTGTATAGGATGTATCCTGCTTTCACACAGTGACAGCTGGACACAGGCAGCAGCCTCCACATGACCCTGCAAGGATGGACAGGAACATGGATTTATGCTTGTCCATTTTTTCATCTAAAGCTATGTTGAAGTTTCAGATAAACTTAATGACTTTCATTCAACAGTACTGCCATTAAAATTTCACTTATTGTTATTGTTACGTCTGAATGGGTAAACATCGTTTAAGAGTTGGCCTTTAACTGCAGAATTTTAAGTATTTCAATTAGTTTTATCAAAAGGACAGTAAATAAACATACATTTCTGTAAATTGTAACAGAATTGCATTGCAGTTTATTTTATTGAAGACAACAGAACAGAGTCTTTTTGGAAATTACATTGCGATTTTGGACTTAACTGCTATTTGTTATTAGTAGTCAAAATTATATTTATTAATTATGCAGGACAACAATCTTTAAAAAACAATGTCTTATTTGCTACGAGAAAAAAAAAAAACACTTGGGTAAGAAAAAAGGTGTTTTCCTTACCAATTTCTTATACAAAAGTGTAACTGAAACTGTAGTAAACACTAGAAAATTACTGGAATTATCAAAGACAATTGCAATAAAGAAGAAATGCAAAGCTTTAATGATAAATAAGTTTTCAAAATACTGTAGGATATATATGCAAATAGGTATTCTAATGTATGCCTTCCTAGTCGGCTAATTACAGAAAGAAAAGCTCATTTGCGATAAACGGGTGAACTCGAGGAGCCCTTTGAAGCGAGAACATTTGCAGCATCTATCGCTCAAACACGCATCATATGTAGTTAGATTAGAAGAAAATATCTGGAAAAGCTATTCATGTTGTCGCACATTTGTATTTCCATTTAGCTTCAGTTTGAACCTGTAATTACCCTGCAGAGGAGGAGCTTCGACCTATTCAGGCGATGTTTTGCCACGAACAACAAAAGCAAGGAGGACTCCTTTCCATTACAGGTGTCAAAACAAGGTATTACGAAGACTAAACGCTTCATCTACGGCAGTTCCACCGCAGCACTGGAACTATCTGCCAGATGTTTTGTCATTAGATTTTGAAGCAGAGCCGTTCATCCTGACCATTCTGCAAGGACGGGCTTTTAACAGTAGCATTTAACCAATCGCTTTGAGGCTGATGTGGCCGTAGGAGAATCCATCTCTGCCCTCGGGAACCATACATGGAATTTTATCACATTCCGCAATCTGTTGGCGCCATCTTTTTACTTCAAGGTGAAGGTTGGTAAAAAAAAAAAAGAAAGGGAAAAAGTCACTTAAATATTCTTTTCAAATTATACTCCATTGAATCCAGTTGCGAAATGCACAAAAAGTTTTAGAAATCATTATAATAAAGGGGTACCTGAAACACGGTCTCACTCCCACGCATGTCTTTATCCTGCTTTCTTTTCCCCACTGAGCACACTGAAGTGAAGGTGTCAACTGGTTTTGCCTTAGTGATGGAACCGCGGGCCTTTAGAGACCTCTAATTTTCTGACTGAATGGTCCCAGAAAGAGCTAATGATATGTTAATGCTGAGTGGCACA
Organism: Poecilia latipinna; assembly: GCF_001443285.1. NCBI lineage: Eukaryota > Metazoa > Chordata > Actinopteri > Cyprinodontiformes > Poeciliidae > Poecilia > Poecilia latipinna. Next base: position 192,857 of record NW_015112852.1, read on the forward strand.
CATTAGGGAGGCCAAATGACGGCAATCCTGGCTACCTTGGAGGATGTGCCTTGCGTGGCTTTGTCACACAAACAAAACTCTGTAAACACAAACAGTGTGTGGAACGCCGGCTGAGGGGACTGACAAAATGTCACCGGTAAGAATTGGGAGAACTGAAAACCGTGCAGCGTAAACGTGAACAACAATTACGCCTCCGTACTTTGTTTAGCGTACGGATAAGATTGAAAGAAAGAAAGAAAAAAAATTAACTGCGCCTCGCAGGGAGAGAGATTCCTGTCCTTTGTTTGCTGCGGAGACTGAGTGTGGTTGTTACCTTTTCCAAAAACTTTTGATTGTTCCCCTTTGTGTGTCCTTTCATAAGTTTTCAAAGGAGTTGGGGAAGACAACAGGGCTACCTTCAGCTTGAGCTGCGTGGGGTGAAATATGTGGGAGGAGGTTGGTCTTGAATGTTGAAAGAGAAAAAAAAAATATGCTAAAGTAGGTTTTTACTTTCTAAAGCTTTCTCAAGTGTATGTAGTCCCTCAAGTTGGTTCAAACAATGTGCAGTGCCTCACAAAAAAACATTCATAACCTTTAAACCTTTTTCACTTCTATGGATTAAGTTTAAATTTTCTGCGATAGATCAGCATGAGAGGAACGAAAGCGACAGCATTTTCAAACAGTTTTAATTCAGTTCAGTTTATGTCTACATACATCATCAGGTCTCTTCTGGAGGGGCTTTACAAACAAGCCATTTCAGTTCAACCACACATACAGTCCAGTTGATCTAGTTATCAAACAGTGGATTCAATTCAATTTTAAAATTGGTCTAAGGAAACCCAGCAGATTGCATCGAACCATTCAAAGTGTTCACTCCTCTTGGATGAGCATATGGCGACAACAGACAATCGCTTGCCTTGTGTCACTGACTTCACAGTACTGATCATGCATGTAACAACAGAAAATGTCCCTTTAACAGGAAGAAATCTCCAGCAGAACCTGGTTCAGCATGAGCAGTCCGCCACGACCGATGGGGGTTTGAGAAGAAGCACACCAAAGGAACTGATGCAGCTGCACATTTTAAGTAGAAAGTGAATAGCAGGAGAGGGACAATGTTTAGATGTTTACAGCATTCAGTCAATGTCTCTAGGAAGGCATCACAGCTAAGGAAAAGCGCGCCACATGCTAAATTTAAGACCTATAAAACTGTCTGCATGCATGTGGCTGAGCACCTTTTCTTTATACAGAGAGCAGCTTCCCCCTCCCGTAAATACATATGTAAATTAGTATAAATACCTGAAGACTCAATAACCATGGCAAGTGTCCCTTCTCCTAGTTTTAATAATAATCATAACACATTTTATTTAACAGGCATCTTTCAGGGTTGGATTTATGAGCTAAGCCTGAGCCGAAATTCAGGCGGGGTCGGTCCAAAATTAATTGCTTGATAGTCAACTATCAACTTGTGGCACACTTGTACGTTACATATTATGTGCTACTTTGTTTTGTTCTGTCACATTAAGTCCCCCAAAAAAATAAAAATTGAAGGTGTAAAATATGGCGGTGACAGGATGATGGTATATGATCGAAGCTTAGATTTGATGTAAGCCTGGAGAAAAAAAAAATCCTACTGGAATGGAGGTTCTCCTTCCAACAGGACAAAGACTTCAAAGGGTGGCTGTTTTGCCAAACGTATGGAAAGTTTTTCATGTGTTATGTGTGACACTGACACGTAACAGACTTCCACACGTATTGTCTCAGGCAGTTGTGTCCTAAGACATACCACACTTTACACACAATCAGTTTTATTTACATATCATTTGACTTTACAAAGGCAGATAATCACACTGGAATTTATTTAAGGGTATCATGACAAAGTGGGCTTGGTATTATTAAATGTACGGCCTCCTAAATGTCCGAATCCACATGAAAACCTCAAGTTGCTCATGGTTGTAACATGATGAAATGTAAAATGAGTTAATATGCTTGCAAAGCACTGTGTGCGCGCTCCAGCTTGGCCACTCCGTCCCACCGATTGCTTTCCTCTCCTCTGTGTTTGTGGACCATATGGCCATTGTGACAGAGGGTAAAAAGAAATGACAAGCCATTTGAAGATGCTCTAGTCGCGGACTCATGAATAATGTAGGAGGTGCAGTGAGCTGGTTCTTAGCGTAAGCTTCAAAGTTTATCGGCCGCCCTCCGTCTTCCCCGAGAGTGAGACTACAGCGCCGCGAGGAGATTAGACGGACAGCGAGCAGGGACCCGGTCAAACTCAATTAAATACAACCGGGATAATTCCATCATCTCATTGTTCCGTTTGGTTTTATTGGGAAAATAAACCCTGCATGCCTGCACCTCGGCAGCAGAACAGGGAAGTCTGCCCGTGAATTATTGAGCAGAGGGCTGAGTGTTTGCTTAGTTTATCTGTGTTAAACAATGCAATTTGGCGGAGAGAAGAAGACATGATGGGCGATAATTTTTCTCAATTACGTCGGACAAACAATCATGGAATCGGTATGGAGGAGAATCCCAAAGTAGAAACCTCACCTAAAATGGATTTAGCTCGATAAATGCAAACACTGACGCTCCAACAACGCTCAGTAGTCATAGTAAATTTGCGTCTGATGGGCTAGAATATTCCCATTGATAGATTCTTTGTTAATCTGAATATTTAATTGAACTAAAATCTAACAAAGTAACCTCTTCCATACAGCTTCTTTAAATATGTACATTTGCTTTCAGACTTGCTTTCCTGATTCTTCTGCAGATCTAATTAGCCCCGCGGCCCCTGCTGATGGGAACTGATGGGAACTAGAGGAACGTGTCTCCACTGAGGCACTTGTAGCATGAAACTATTTTCCATGTCTACATGATAAACAAACATTTATTCTCCCTCACATTTCTAGTTCTTACGTCAAGCCAGGCATGGCTAATGATGATAAACCTGCCTAAAAGTACAAAGCGCCACTAATTAGGCCTGTGTCGATTATGGCTCATTAATGCTGGTGTTGCCCTGACATGTTTTTGCCAATCATCGCTGGAGAGGGCTTCGGTGCATCATTTTCTATTTACAATAATTCATCTGTGTGCAGATCGGTCACACAGTCACACATGTAAATGGGAACAGAACAGGATAGGTCCCTTAATATACTGTGTACATCAAAGCACAAAAACTGGAACTCTTCCAGATCCCTGAAGATTGTTTTATTTTATTTTTTTCGTGTGTGTTTTTGATTTTATGCTTCCATATCTTTAACTGTGTTGATGGAAATTGCGTAAAATCTGGTAAATGCATGTAGTTTGGGCTGACGTTTAATTCTGGAGCGAAGTTTTGGCATTTCTGTGAATTAGATCCCAACATTTAAAACATGTTTTGTGAAATATTTTTTCCAGGGAGAAATTTTTACTCTCTTCTGAATCATTGTGCTGAACAACAGCATTCAAAGTGGGAATTCTGAGGGTCTTCCAGATTTTCATTTGGTTTGATCAAACAGCAAACAGACAAGAAAAGAACATTTTACTTTGCAAAAAGACACAATAAGATTCTCACCTCGACAAGCAGGTTACAAATCGGAATGATTTGTTAATACGGGTGTATTAAGCGATTGAGTTTACTGTCACACTTGAGAGAGATCTACCTCGTGCCAAATGCAGATTAAAAATTTTCTCGTACAACATTGCCACAGCGACGATTCTTGCGTGTTTTCTGAGAAGACGCTAAAGCAACCCAGCGGAATAAATCACGCAGGTTGCAATTTCACCGAAAAGAAACAGCTGGAATTATAAAGACGGATGATCCCATTGTTGTCACTGATACCTTTTTGTGTTTGACCTTTGGAAAACAAACACATTGATTGTTGATCACATTCCGTCTCTCTTGCCCTCACCTCTCCGCACAGCCTGCCCGGTTATTGCAAACTTACCCTGACGTCTTCATCATAGAGCAACTTTGACTCACCATCCAGCAATTTTCTTGCATTTCTCTTCTTTTACATTTTATTACCATAATCTTGCCAGTGTGACCCACTTTCCACCCCCACTCCAACCCCACAACTCCCGCCTTGCTCCCCAGGCTCTATCTGAGCAAGTTGTTGCACTCCCACTCACACCAAACCTCTCAAGAGAATTATTTATATTGCCCAGGTCTGGGACCGGTCTAATTTTAGAGGAACTTTAGAGTACACAAACCTGAGGTCTGACATTTCTCTCGCTGAAGGCGGGCAAGCAAGCCGTGAGCGCTGGCTGCTGAGAGAGACAGAGAATAAAACATGGTGCTGCAACGGCCTTTGATCTTCTTTTCCTCCCTTTGCTCATTTTCAAAGGACCTCTGAGTAGTCATCCAGCTGATGGCGGCGCACGAGCCACAAACAGGTACCCTCGCTGGACGCGGAGCAGATTATGTTGCTTTAATTTTGCTCAACATCCGAGCGCACCCACGTAGCCTGACTTCTGTTTTTGTTTGTTTTGTTTTGTTTTGGTTCGTGCTTCTTAATCACAGAAACGAATATTCACCCATTCATATAAATATGCATGACCCTTGTTCCCCTTTGGCTTACATATAAGCCCCATACATCAACTGATCTCTCAGTCCATGTGCAACAAGGAGCATGTTGAATTTTTTATCTCCCTGAAATCATGACTTTTGTGTTTTTATGTGATCTTAACTACTTTCTTGCAGCTTATGAAATCAGATGTCATTGTTTATAAAAATCTACATTTGCTTTGAGTCAGCATGCTAATATCTTTGGGGGGGGGGGAGAGGGAGCAGATTGCAATGTATTTCTGCTCTTTTCATTCTAGATTTATTCAGGGAAAACTGCTCTCTTTAAAAGTGGAATTAAAAACCACAAATTACAAAACTTTTTAGCAGCATAAAGCGCTGCTGTTGAAGAACAGAGAAACTGAAAGAGAAATTATCTCAAAAGTCTGTGTAGGACATGAAGTGAAAAGGCAACCACAGCATCTGATTTTTTTTTTTTTTTTTTTTTTTTTTTTATGCCAGGAGGTCAAACTCTATTAGTGATGTTCCAGCAGACAATCTGAGGGGAAGCGTGTTCCTCATCTCGCTGAGAGTCTCTGAAAATGGCCACCTCTTTGTCAGGGCAATTTGCTGATGATCTACGGTTATGATAAGAATGGAGTGAAGTGCTTGCAGGCGGCAAGGGGCCTCAGCAGCCAAGGCACCGGGGCCAACACAGGCAATCAGCCGAGGTCCCGATCGAACGCCTGATAACTGAATGTTCCTGATTGCTTATAAGTATTGCAGGCGGCGGACAGCTAAAGACACTTTCCTGCTGATTTTGATCGACAGCGACGGGTCATTCAAAATCAACAACCGTTAGCCGCTGCTATCAACACCAGAGTTTACATTAAAAGTTTGAGATCCAATCATCTAGCAGCTCTATACCACTGCAGGTGCATTCCACTCTGTACGGGGATTGTTTTATTTCATGTTGTATCCAGAGATGACAGAATGCCCAGCTTAAAAAGACACAAACATCAGCTACACTCATTAGCAAAGGTGTTTAAGTAGCTTTGGAAAAGCTATTCTTTCATTTTAGCACAAAAAAAAGCAATATTGAATTTGTATTTTTTATTAAAGCCACATATGACTTGGAATATCTGTGTCTGTTGATGATGTGGTCATGTCATTATAGTTAATGTCCTATGAAGACAATTTATCAGTTTTCTGGGAGAAGTTTCCTTTTTTTAACATCTAGGTATTTCAAATAATCCACTGTGAAAAACATTTGAGGTTCCCAGGGTCAATACAGGAGAAAAACGCCCAGAGCATCACAGATCCGTCACCCTACATAACTGGATGCATGATGGGATTTTCCATGTAATTCATCCTTTTTTTTTATGCCTGACCTACTAGGACTGTTTCTTTTTCTTTTTTTTTTTTTTTTTTTTTTTGAGAATCTCAGTCGCATCTGACCCAACCAGTTAAATATTTTACAGTAATGTTTAGCAAGTTGAACCTGTGGGACAAAACAGATGTTTTCTGGCCTGCTAACTAAACAACTGGCTGACATGATGTTTAATAGGTTTGGGAACTTGATGATCCCAAAATCCCAGTTTTTGATGCAGCTTTCTAAACATACGCTTTGGAGGATTTTTGCAAAATTTTTCAGCTTTCTGATAACATCGCTGCTGCTATTTGCACATCTGTGTTTTTCTTTTATTTGCCTGTAAATAGTCTATTATTTTCTTATGCATACATATACCTGCACATTTTGTACATTACTTAAGTTATCCTTTCACATTTCTTTGACTCTGAATATGTATTTTTTACTAACTACACTGTCTTTTTGTCTCATTCTTTAAGTTTGACCTTACTGTCTAGTCTGTTATTTTTACTTTCTGTTTTTATATTCTTATATTAGTGTGAATCTACATACTTCATCTTGCCTCACTGATGGATAAAGGAAGTTATTTTGTTCTAAAAAGTGAGGAATAAACTTAAAAAAAAAAAGGCTTCAGTGGCCTTTGTTTTCTATGGCTTAGTTGGGGTTTCAACAGTTGGGGATTTTGTAAGAGCATTCATTTTCTTAGGTGGGATTTTTATTTTCTGACTGAATAAAATGTTAAAGGTCGGAGTGTCCTAAAATTTCCATTGATGTATTTTCAGTTTTAATTAATGCGTTTTTTAAAATATATATTAATACGTCTTCACCAGGGGTGATAAATCCAAAAGTTGCTGCATAACCAATCCCTTACCAAGGTGTTTTTGCTCCATTTCACTAATTTTCAAGGTTGATCATTGCGTATATTCCTCAGAGTGATGCCTCTTTCACATCATTTTTTAAGATAAAGTGCAAGTTAGTTGAGAGTAATCTTGTATTCTTGTTTTATTAGAATTCCATAAGATTTGATTTGATAAATCAATTCATCCTGTTTGATCAAGTCAAGGTTTGATTTCTGTGAGACAAAATAAATTGATGACATTAAAAAAAATCTGATTATTGCATAAACATAAGCTTGTGTTCTTGCTCCCAACAAAGCTGCTGTCACAGGGTCTTTTATTGAGGTATTATGAGAAAATTAACCAATAATGTTGACATAAAAGTGGATTCAATTATCATCATGCACATATGAAAGAGCCTCTTATAAATGATCATTATTTCAAACAAGCTTTGAAGGGAGTTGTAATTATAGTTGTTGAATACAGAAAAATGAGTGAAGAATAAGATTTGATTGAACAATAATGCTCACTCACAGTAACTATAGTTACTCTGAAGTCACACTGACAAAATCCTGTCTTTTCCAGGTTCAAAGCTTTGCAAAAATGTGTCAATACCTGTAAGAAGACGACATATTTACCAAGGGAAAAAAAAAAAACACCTAACAAGTCCATTGCAATCTCTTGCATCATCACTATGAATTATACCGTCAGTTGTATTCATGGAGCTCTGACTACTTGAAATGGCTCGGGACACAAGCTGTTTTCGCTTTGATTTAAATCTGAATTGAGCAAGCCAGGGAAAAAAAAAAAAAAAAAAAAAAAAGTCAAATGTTAGGGGGGCGGGGGAAATGACAAAATGGAATTACAAACATTGAGGTTATTCATTTTGTGCATCTGTTAGCGGAGCTGAGGACTGTTCAAAGCTTGGAAAAGAAGATCCCTTCAAAATGTGTCAGACATTTTTTGTTGAAAATTAATGGTTCATTTAGAGGATTTTTTTTAAGGCACAAATGTTCCCAGTTTTTATTTAATTTTTTAATGAACAGCTAATCTGTGCATTTAGCCCATCTCTGTTGTTTGTCTTTTTCATGTGATCCCACACCGAGTTTGTGATGTTGAGATCAAGGCCACGCCATATGTTGCAGCACCCCTTGTTCTCCCTGAACCTAAATTTAGTGTTAAATTACTCTAAACATAGAGCAGTATGGCTGTAGCTTTTAACAGCTATTCTCAGTTGTTAGTGGTTTGGTTCCATTACTTTGGTTGAGATTCAGAATAATGCATGTCACTTGAATTAAGAAATACCCTCAAGTTGAAATTACAATATTTTTTAAATGAAAAGAATCTCAGTAAGATAAGATAAGCATGTCTAACGTTGCCCAATCAAACATTTTCTGAACCTTCTAATGACTCTTTCAGAAAAGCGACAGATCTACCAAACTTGTAGACGCTATAAGAGACTTTTCAAGACTTTGACTTGAGCATAAATAAGAGAGGTCAGATAAAGTGCCAGGATAAGCTTTTCTGGGTAGCTCAGCACTTCCCCCTCTCACACCTGTTGTAGCCCATTCCTGATCAGCTGACTGAAAAAACAGGGAGAGTAGACTTGTACCACTTTGTGTGTGGAAACTAGGGCAGCGTTTAATTAAATCCAGTATATTGTTCATGATTCGTTTAATTTGTTTATTGACTCTACATTCCTAAATGAGGGGAGTCAATTAACTTTTTTTTTTTCTTTGGTCGCTTGAGATGCAGCGTTTAACAACAAAACACGTGGATTTTATTTGGCTGCGTCAAAATGGGCATGAAACATTTGCACTAAGCTCCCCAAATGAGCGTCGGCGAGCCTCAGAGGCATCACAACAGCCTCCGTGGAGCATTAAAGCTTTGTCAGCTGCAGCAGCCGCACAGAGAAAGCTTCTTCCCCTCCTGAGTCCTTTTCTGGTTTTTTATGAGGTCCCTAATGATGGCAACAGGTTCAGAGTCGTTGGTTATTACTGCCACTGTATGGTGTCTGTAGTTTCTAGCCAGAGATGACCTTTATGTTCAGATAACCTGAAATAAATCCCTTAAGCCTTTTAAGGAACTGAATATCAATTTTATTTTCAGCAAAAAGATAAAAACATCATTTGCACAGTTCTGCCTCTTTGAAATAAATAATACATAGCGGTTGCACATGTGCACACCCAGTTGTGACATAACTCGTTAAAGCTGGGAAAAGGAAAAAAAAAAAGAAAGAAAAGAAAATCGCCACAATATGATTATCATACAGTGTGTCCGTTCACCATCGATATTCAAACCGTACATTGTTTAAAATTCAATTTTAAAATTACAATATATGCTGGACTTTGCAAACTACAGAAGCTAAATTAATTTACTTACAAACCAGACCTCTGTGAGGTCAGCCACTTTAAAAACAAAGACTTGATTTCCGCCCCCCTGCCCCCCTAAAGTCTAGGTGTTGTGAATCTCTAGCACAGCACGGACAAATCCATCATCAAGGCTCACTGATCTGACGCTCCCACCTGGTAGAAAAGCAGAACTAAACCCCGACTTCATAGCTGAGAAATGATACTGTTGGTAATAGAAAGGCAGAAGTAGAAACAGACCGAGACACACACTACATCGCGACATCTGCAAAATGTACTTTCAGGAGAAGAAGAGCTTGTGTTTCTCTGTCACCCTGCTGATATATAAAACTGATGGATGTCGTTCTTTTTATGATTCACACAACTTCCTTAGCACATCGACTACTGTACTTGGTTATACTGTATTATAGGTATGAGTCTGTGTGTCACGTAGTGTTAAAGATACTAGCCAGGGGTGTATTTTTCTTCAGAAAAAACTGTACAACACTGAAGGCGCAGTCATGAAGTATGGAATATTACTGTGGAATACAAAGTTTCTAATAAGCAGACATTAAACAAAAACCCTCTTAATAGTCCTAGTGTGTCTGTATTTGAGCTGATGACATCACATGAGCCAGCAGGAATGAAGCATATAGACTGAATTTGGATGTTGTCAGTGGGACTAAACTCAACAATACAATACAATGACATCAGACAGAAGAACAGTTCAAGCTGTGACCCGTTCAGCCTTGAGCAGCACTGCTGTGGATGGTACAGATGAGGAGGACATTGGTTGATTGGCCTTTGAAAATAAACTGGTTTAATTATATGTACAGCGTCTTGCAGAAGTAACCATTCTGCTTGAACTTCTTAACAACTTGTCAATGTACAACCCCAGACTTTAATGGATTCTCTTCAGTGGAGACTATCACAACGTAGAAAATAACTGTTAAAAAAAGAGTAGTTGGCATTGAAATTTTTATACAAAATAATATGCTGAAAAGTATGATGATAATTTGTATTCAGTACTTTGGAGAACCACCTTTAGCTACAATTACAGCGTAGAAGTCCTTTTGGAAATGTATCTGCCAGCTTTGCACATCTCACACTTTTTTTTCTTTGCTAAATAACTGAAGCTCAGTCAGAAGGAACATAGTGCATCTTGGTTTGAACGTTGACTGGGTCATTTTGACTCAAAGACACGCTTTGATCTAAGCTGTTCAGCTGTAGTTCTGGTTATCTGTTGAGGGCTACCACTCAGCCGGAAGGTCAACCTAAATCTCAAGTCTGTTGCCGATTCCAACAATTTTCCTCTATGATTGTCCTGTATTTACCTCCACCAAGCTCCCGTCCCCTACCGCCCATATAAACTAAAACCAGTATTCAAAAACACTCTTTGTAATTTTAACAAAATTCAAGGGAGTTCAAAGATTTTGAGTACTTTTTTTTTTTTTTTTTACAAGACACTGTATGTTCCAGATGTTTTCCGTCTGACTGGCTCCCATCCATGTTCATCACTTTTAAATTCTATGTCATACGTGTTTGGCTGCAGTGTAGTGGGAGTGGCAGGGAATGCTTGTTTGCTGGTACATACCAATAAAATACTGAATGGACAAATTCCCCCATACACCTTCACTCCATCTGGCTGCAGAGCAACTGGAAAGACGATGGCGGCAAAGGATGTTTGGCAGGAGCAAGTGTAGTAGAGCTAACAGGTAGGATTTGGCTCATCAAAAGTGGATGTGCCTGGCAACCGTAGATGGTGGTAGTGGTGGGTGATGCAGCAGCTGTCCAGCTACCGGCAGGAAACATTTTCTTCTTTCCGTTCCAACTTAAAGTGAAACAATAAGCAGTTTGTTTGTTCAAGAACTTTGCATGAACTGATCTGCAATTCCTCGAGGGCGAAATTCTGGTCATCTTCAACAACTTCGGTGTTTGTTGGAATATCACTCAGAATTTATGCAGTACTTTCATATACGGCCGACTTAAGGGGCCAAACTCTGCCTACAGTCTTTGCCACAACCCCGTTGAACACTTGCGGGATCACTTTAGGTGTGTCGTACATGCCAGAGTGACCAACAGAACCAAATTGGCCGATGGATTCAATGCTGGTTGAAAAATACAATGCCATCCAACAAAAGTGTGTGTCCAAGGAGGTAATCAGAAGAATAATGTGGTCTTCTATGGATCACCTTTACATTACTGAGCCTCTGTTGCGCTAAAGAAACACATTGCTATATTGTCGACGTGTCTTGTTTCTTTAAACTTGGATCATTAAATCCAATAAACCACACCAAACAGGAGTCAATAGTCAATAACGTTTTGGGGATTAGGAGACAGAATTTGGCAGGTGTCTCATGGTGTTGCCCAAATACTCAACTCTGCTGCTTAACCTACAAATCTATTTTCCTCACAAATGTGCCACAATTTAAGGAGAAACAAGCAGTTTTCTAAATATATATTTCATATAAAAGCAAATATATAGTGAGCCAAACTAAGATGTCCTTACTTGTTGTGCTAACTACAACAGCAGGTACAGGTCATTCCCTCCTTTGCCTATTTTACCCAATTTTTCCAGGTACAAAAATATCTACTTTGTGATATATTATATATCTGTTATATTTTGTTAGCTGCTTACAGAAATTCCTAAAAGGAAATGGGAATTGGTTGCAATCGGTTGGTCAAAGCTTTACAAAAACTAGAGAGCAGACATGAAACCCTACAACTAATTCATCTCTGCCCCCTGTGACATCAGCAGAAGTGTGGCCATGTTTACAGACTGTGTGTTTCTAGGATTTACAACTGGGATTTGCCATAAAATGGCACCAGCCCCCCCAACCCTGCCGGGATAACGCATGTAGACAACGGATGGATGAATTTACGACAAAATACCAAAACAAAGAGAAGACCTGATAAAAAAAAAATTATATTGCAGGTGGCAATATCTAAAGTGAGTTTGATCAGATTTTACAGAAAAGTCTGGCTAGTAACTTTAAGAATTATGACTGAGTTCATGAATAATGTTGCTCTGGGTGTAAAGGTTTATAAAATACAGCCCATTTTCAACCGTCTTCTGCAAAAAAACGGTAATAAGAAACATAAATTGTTCTCATATTTCATCTGAGCAGTCCAGAGACTACTGATTAGCTGCCAGGGGGACAGCCTTTCATGAGAAACTTTTTGTTTTTTAGCACAGAGATAGCAAAGGAATGCATCAAAGCCGGAGTGTTGGGACTGTGCCCATCACTGGAATGAAAGGACAGGTTTCTCGCTGGAAAAAAAAAAAGCTTCCACATGTAATGCATTTTGCAGTCAGCGGTTGGACTCGGGCCCAAAATGTGAAACCTTTAATGTCTTTTGCACACAAGGCTTCCTCCTCAGTCAAGCCACTTTTGAAGTCAGTGTCAAAACTCACCATGGCACGCTTTTGAAAGCTCATACTAGGAGGTAAACAAACCAAAAAAACCTTTGAAGTCAAAGTGTTTCTCCTTCAATCACTTATGTTGTCTTTGAATCTTTTCCTCGGCTGCACCAAGGCGGACAAAACCACTTGCTCTGACAATATATTACTCGCACGTTTCAAAGTTCCAGGACTGCTAAGAGAGACATTTGGGGGCTACGAGAACACGCTGTCACTGTTGCCGTACAGGTCGGCCAGCTTTTTAAAGCGCGGCCCCCAGTTGCTGAGGTAGTCGTAGTTCTGGTCCGAGTCTGTACTTAGTGACTCGAGCGAGCTCAGCGACTCGGCTACAGACCCGCTGCCCTCGAAGGCGTACGTCTGCAGGGAGTCGTACGGGGGAGCCGTGGGGTCCACGTCGGCGTCCTTCAGCCGCTCCCAGATGAACTCTCGAAACACCACGTTGTCGGGCAGCGACTTGTAGGACGGGCGGGAAGCAGAGGTGTACTGGTAAAAGGTGGGCGTGTCCGGCGTGACGTCTCGCCGTGCGGCGGGGTCTCTGATGATGTTGAGGTTGCGCAGGGTGACCATGTCGAAGGCCTCCGTGTCTTCCTCTCCCCCTCCTTCGTCGTCGTAGCGGACGATGTTCTCCCTGATGTCCCTCTCCTCCTCCAGGATCAAGGGCTGCTTCCTTCTGCGCCGCATTGTCACAATCAACAGAACCATCACTGCAAAGGGGAGAGGAGGAGAAATCCTGGAGTGAGAAATTGTGGGATGATGTGTATTATCCGTGTGCTGATAATCACTTCACACTGACTTAAGACAACCGGGGAGGAGTAGTGTGCCATTTTTTTTCCCCCCCTTTGATACATCAACTGAGAGAAAAATAGTACAGTCCTTCCAATTTTTTAAAATGAGATTCATAGGAAGCGTATGAGGAAAAGTAGAAGTATGTCTCCAATAAATATATTGTTCACAGTTATCACTGGAATTTCAAGTTCCATGTATTTTCAAGTATAATGTTAGGTAAGATCGCCACGTCTCCTTACAAGAACAAAAACAGCAATTTGTTTACCGTGAAAAAAAAAAAAACTGTTTTCAAAACAGTAATTAGATTTGGTTTAGGTCACTAAAATACTAAAATATCATATTTGTTCTAACATGGCATACAGTGTCCACCACAGTTTTAGTGTCCCAAGTAACAAGGTGGAAAAATCCTAAAAATAAATTCACATTTATTTCAAAACACAAATCTTATTTTTTTTTTCTTTATTTCATCCTTCAGGTTGAATATATGTATTCAGTAGGAACATATAAATGTGTTATTTTTCTTAGTTGGTTTTCAACATGGGGAAGTCAAGCTAAGTTGGCCTGAAAATATGGACAATACAATAATAAGGAATTTCAAATAAAAACCATTAGACACATTTCAAATGCCAATGTCTGGAAGCCATGTTGGGGGAAAAAAAAAATATATATATATATATATATATATATATATTTTACTTTGACTTGATGAAGAAGAAATATGAGAAAAAAAACATTTTATTTTGACATGATGAAGAAGGAATATGAGAATAAAACGTCTCCTGTTAACCTCGTTTAAAAATCAAATGGGTTCCAAGGAAACGAAACCACAAAATCAACCTTCTTTCATGACCGTGTGAAACAAGAGAAGAGACTGAGTGGTGCAACTGACAAAGAGAATTAGGACAAAGTATTCATAATCTTAGTATATCCCAGACATCTTGTTGCGCTATTGAACAATATATGTGCTGTCAAAAGTAAAAGACGAACCTGGAAGTACTAAACTGAAATTAAATTATCAAAATGATTGGACTAGACGACAGGAGATTAATGGCGGAAAACGAGGCTGAGAGTCATAAATAAAAAGTTCAAGTATTAAGCTGAGAAGGCAAAGCTAAACCTTTGATGTAATTCATTTTTGTGTTTTCCGCCGCCCACGTTCCGCTTCCAGACTCGTTCACAGCTCCGCCATGCTGAATGCACGGGCCTCTGAGATCATATAGCAGAAGCTCTCCTTCAACCCCTGCTCCCTCTTCCCATACATTATTGCTGAAAATAACTCCACGCCCAAGCAAACTGGCAAACGTCTAATGATCCTCTATCCATCAATGTCAGGCCGGTGCCAGTGAAATATTGTTCCACTGGTCCATATTTCTTTTCCTGCCCGGCATCGAGCTGCTGCTGCTGCTGGCGGCAGAGAAAGAGGCCCAGGAACCAAATTCAAAGACTACTTCACACCTTCTAATAAAGGAGCAAACAGAGGGGATGGGAAGGAGGGAGGAAGGGAGAGAGAGAGGTGTCACACCGAAGGACTGGGGAGACGAATGGGCAGCGTTCTGTTAGCTGTTTGGGAACCGCATGCATCCACGGTACCTTAGTGGTCTGGAAAAGTCCAGCATTTGATTTCCATTTGTCCAAATAAGGATAACTGTGGAAAAATAATAATCTTAGAATAGAATTTAATCTAGAAAAATGTTTCCTTCCTCATTTCCTTGTTGACTAACTTCCTTCTGCCTTGCATCCCTCCTTGCTTCTTTTATCTTTCCCTTGTGTTGTCCTTCATTCCTTTTTCTGTCAGCTTTATGCTGCTCCTCTTCTTTCTTGCTTTGTGACTTGACATACTTGATCCGTTCGACGAAATTTAAAAGCATGTCTGCTGTATAAATATTTCTGAACACATGGTGAACTTTTGTATTTTATATTGTAAAATGAACATGGAGGACTGAGAAGTAAAAAAACAAACACAAAAAACTGAGTGTGGAATTTTTACATGACAAAATGTGTAGGAATCGTGTGTAACATGCAGAACATTGCAGCTCACCGGGACTTTGAGTGGTCCCTTCTTTTTCCAATTACCCTCCTTAGATCCAGGACACATTTTAGTGCTTCCAAACATTTCCAAGGGAGATTGTTTCTTCTGTTTTTAGAGCCCCGAGTCATTCTAAATTCCATTCAATTCAGCAAGGCTCCGCTAAAATGAATTACAAAGTGGCACATCCAAATAGAATATTCCAAGTGCTTTCCAGCAAAGCTCTTTAGGGTTTAATGCCTAGAAGGCAGACACAATGCTTCATGGACTGGAAACAGGCCAACATCCAGTTACAGCCTTCTAGGTGGAGCTGGTTGATGGCCGAGAATACAGATGGTTTGTTCCGAGGCTCTTTTGAGAGACGCAGTTTAGCAAACGCAGCCCCGGTACGACAGGTACCCACTCTTCACTTTGGAGAACAGATGTAAACTAAGTGAACAACAGAGGGGGAAAAAAAAAAAAAAGGAGATCAATTCCGCGCTACAAAGGCTTTTGCTGTAATTGAATTGTTTAAATGATCTACCCCACGCAATCGATAGTGAACAAGGTGAATTTTCTCTGCTGCCCTTTTCTTACCAGCAGGCATCGCTTTCTCATTAGAGTATTTCTATATGTGTGATTCAGGTGAACACGCAACAGGTTATTTACTCACTGCCTCACCCACACAGTCCGTGTCTCTGCGCTGCTGTTTAATAAAGATGAATTAATCAACGACTTTGACACAGACATGTACGAAGAATGTAGACAAGCCTCGCACACGAAGCTTGCATTGCTCAATTAATTCCTCAAGGCTTTCCTGCTGCTGAAATGCTGCATGTCATCTTTGTAAAACAATTACTGTACATATAGTATAACATGCACCTCTAACCAAGTGAGTGATATTATTAGGAGGTATTGCTACAGAAGTCAAATTTCTGACTACTCTACCCACTTCACTGATGGAAGAACAGGCTTGTTTTAACTAAACCAGATACAGATTTACACTTTATGTTAAAGTGAAGCTTATTGTTTGAACAGCGCATACATGAACTTATTGTTAATTTATGACATAGCCTATTGCAAGTTTTGGTTTCATACGTTTGATTTTAGGAAAGAGTTTCTTCAGCTAGAATTTAATTTACTTCCAAACACTTTTTAAAAAACTTCATGTTGGACTAGTTGCATCATTTTTGAATATTAAATCACATTATATAATAGGTAATACAGTACTTAAGCACCCTTATATTCAATTTAAACCCAAAATTATATATTTTTTTCATGTAAATAATTCATAATGTGTGAAATGTTAATCCAAAAACACAAACTATGTTCCAAGAACGTTGAAGCATTTGTTTAGCTAAATCATCTGCTGAAAAGTTGAGTTTTATGAAATGTTCCTATTATTTAGTATTTTGGCATGCTGTTATGTTCACCTTTTGCAGGGCTTGACAAATCTTTAATTACAAGTTTGTTGTTTTTCTTCTCTTTTACCTTGCATTCATTTTTACAGAGCTTGTTTCTCTACAGAAAGAGCCTCAGTTCCCCTTATACTGACTTTGCCATATTGAAATACTTTGCCATGTTTGCTAATATTCAAGTGTACATGTTTTCTGCTAGGTTCTCTGTTAATGTCTTTTTAATTCTTGTTCGCGTCAGTCAGACTTTGTTCCCCTCGCTGTCTTGCTTGTGCTTTCTTTAGCTAGCCTTAACTGGTGCTTTTGTTTCAGCTCTTCAGCTTCCCGTTTGCCCAGTGATTGTTTCTCAAATAAAGCCAGTGGTTCTATGATATACCTGCTTCTGAACTTTTTGAACTTCTGAACTTTTTTGGGTCTTCCTTCATTATAGAATAGGAAAAAGCCCCCGGAAGGAGCTGTGCAGAAATGCTTAGATTTACGTATACGAATGGAATGACTAACTCACCCCTTCCAGCATGGTAATAAGCTACAAGAGAAATAACAGCAATGCTCAAACATTTAGACTACAGGAACTAGAGGGAAAGTCTGATTGATCTAATCAAATGTGAAGGTTTCGATCCCCCAACTGCCTTACACCCACACATTGAGCTTTGTTTACTGTGAATTCAACCTGGGTAAAACAATCTTTCCGAAAGAGCGAATGCATTTCCAACAAGAGCAACACACACTGAAAAGAGCGAATGGAAAATCTGTGTCTGGTCACATAAAGAAGTGTCTTTCTCCTTCAGGGATGCGACTGTCTGCTGCTGCTGCGAATGTACAAAGTGATGAATGACGACAGACAGGAGCTATCACAACAGTTATGCAGGCCTTCCTCTGTTCTCCAGCAATGCTTCTCGGAGCTTTCTGCATTCCTGTGAATGCAAGGTGTCGCACACACGCCTGTGATCCTTTTGCAGTTCTTTGGTCACTAAACGGCTTTTGCACACTTTGTGCTATTTCGACCATTAAACTTTTTCAGCTAATTCAGCAGATGTGTGTGGTGACTTTCCAGTTTTAACAACTTTTATACTTGTTGAAATATGCATGATACCTTGGACGAAGGATAACTGAATTAGCCTACTTCTAGCTGGAAAAACAATTTGGAATAACTTTTGCCATTTTCTAAAATCACACTTTGAGTTTCATGAAGCTTTTTGGACAGATACTCCATTTTCCCAGCCTAAAGCTGACGATCAAACCCATTTTATAGGCTTATTTCCTAGGTTACACATTTTGTAAACATGGTCTGAGATGACAAGATGTGTGCTCTTTACTTAGAGATGAGCACATTTAAAACAACCAGTGTTGCATAACGCATGATGCATAACGAAGCTGTAACTCTCCCTCATGTCTGAATGATAGCACAGCAACATTATGATTGAACACAAAAATGTACATTACATACACCGTCAGATCTACTCATGCTTTGGTGACCATCTGATCAGTTCACTAATTAATCATTTTTACTAAGACCGTTTCCTTGTTTTGACAGTTTTTCTACTTACAACATCTGTGTTGTTTTCAATTATTTCATTTTTCATACTAGTTCAGGAAAACTATTTGTCCCTATTAGTGATATAAGGCAGTAAGCTATTAACAGTAATTAATTGTATAGTGACATTCCTTCTTGTTTTCCAGAAACAATCCCTGTACGGAGTAGAAAATCCTGAGTTTTGAGAACCAAGATAGCAGAAAATGTTTTGGTACCTTAACATGATTTCTTCACACTTCCAAATGTATTAAAAATAGATATATTTTATTTTCTTCATTTTAGGTGAAATATCATGCCAGTGCAATAAAATATTTCATTTTTTGTTTTTTGTCATTACCAGAGGTCCCTACAAATTGGTCCACATCTGCGGGTTCGTCAGACTGCGCAGTACAGGCTTCAGACTCGGTATTTATTTTCTCCTCCATAAACTTTTGTGTTTATATTTTCCTCTATGGATCCTTTTAGGAAGCTCTGAGCCATTTCCTCCCAGTTCTCCCATGTGAGGTATTTTCAGCTTTTTCCATGTGTAACAAGAGTTAAATCGGCTGGTAATGGGCTTGTTCAAGCAAAGAAAAGGCCGACTTCCAACAAAGCAGCTTGAACATAAAATATCTCTGACGACTTTGGAGATGTCGAAACAGAGACAAACACACACGACT
Source organism: Poecilia latipinna (assembly GCF_001443285.1). Classification (NCBI taxonomy): domain Eukaryota; kingdom Metazoa; phylum Chordata; class Actinopteri; order Cyprinodontiformes; family Poeciliidae; genus Poecilia; species Poecilia latipinna. The sequence continues at coordinate 211,689 of NW_015112852.1, forward strand.
TCCACAGGGGACAGCCACAGCAGCCAGAGACACACAAACAGATACAGAGATTAATGAAATAGATCTGATAAGCAAGTCAGACGTCCAGATAGAAATAAATGCCTGGAGATTCGGAGTGCTACGTAATATCCTAATTGGCTCTCAGGAGGGCTGAGCCGTACCTGACCTGCACAGGGGGAAAAAACGGCCCAGGATCTTAACGAGATAATGATCGTCTCAGTAGTTTAGACATATCTTCCAAAGTGGCTGGATCATAAAAAAATGGGTTTGAAATGACATTTTTCAAAAGTGCAGTTGTATTCAGGCATTTTCTGAGCTATTAATGCAAGAAGCACAAGCCCGGTAATTAAATCTAAAAATATCAAGCCATGATTGATGACCACTCAGCTCATGAGCATGTAGAGTTAATGCAAATGCAAACACAGCTCTTAGTGGTTTTTAGCTTGGCAGGTGAAAACTGCCTGTTTTCTATCATCTGTCCTGGCTGACGCTCTCAAAGTAAGCGATGCATTCTGGGAAACGCAGCTCACTACATGTAACATATGTTACATAGGTATTATTATGATGACAAATCACTGGAAACAATATTACTGGTGGTCACCTGATGAGAAACGGAGAGTGGAAAAGGAAAAGGGGAAGAAAGAAAAGGCAACGTAAGAGTGACAGAACCTGAGAGTGACAGCGGTGGGATGCAGTGAAGCTCGATTGTCATCCACAACAACACAATCACACGCAATCACAGCCTCAATAGCAACCTGCAGATTGAAAAGGTTCCTGATGGAAGACCATCAATGCAGATAAGAATAAAGGATCCGTCAGAGCGGTCACGCATGGGCTGGTTAATGCAAGCCAAGGACAAAGTTCCACTACAGAGGGAGAGCTGGGACCAATATTCACAAGGAGGAAGAGGAGAAGTGGAGGAAACATGCTCACCCAATTGTGCTAAATAGATAGATGGTGACAGAGCATCACGCACAATTAAAATCACATGCAAAGGAGACTTAGTCTGGAACACTTAGGCATTAACACTAGGCCAAGAAATAGCTATACCACTGTTTTAAAAAGTTAATAACATGCAAAACCCTCCCATAATTAAACTTCTCTGCAAATAAGTCAAGAGATGGTGTCATGTGCCAAGCTAAGCATTGTGCCGCATGCTACAGCTAGGCTAAATCTGGCCTAAAGATGCAAGTTCAGCAGAATTTCAAATCAAGTTTAGGACATTACAGAAAAAAAAAAACAAAACAAAAAAAAAAAAAAAACAAGGCCCAATGCTTTACAAATCTATCAATAACCATTCAATTTTTAATGTGATATACCAACACAAAGCTATGGATTCTTGTAAAAATTTCAGAAAGTTTGCAGAACGTCCTCCAAATAAAAATCTGAAAGGCTTGGTTTGCACATATACCCCCTCACACCTACCTGTGAGGTTGTCACAATTAGAATATCCTACCAGTTAAGGCCTTGTTCAAAAGTGTTGGTTTTGGGTTGTTCTGAGATGTTGCCTCATTTAAAATGTCAATTCAGCACAGCAGGCATTCTCTGTTGAACTGATGGCGAGAAAAACTACCAGGGGATTATAAAAAAAAAAAAAAAAAAAAAAAAAAAAAAAAATTTTAACCTTTTCAACGATTTTTTCTCTATTTTTTTTGGCGCTTTTTGGTTCCT
>NW_015112852.1:216500-246144 GCF_001443285.1 Poecilia latipinna
AATCACCACAGGAGGGCTTTCCTGTTGAACTGATGGGGGGAAAAAACACCAGGGGATTAAAAAAAAAAAAAAAAAAAAAAAAAAAGAAAAGAAAAGTTTGACCTTATCACAGATCTTATCTCAGTTATTGTATGCACTGTTTGGATCCTCCTTCTTGTCTATGAATGAAGATCAGCTAAAAGCTAAACTGTGTCTGTGGGTCTATAGTAGTAATAATGCTGCCTGGAGGTGACAGCTCAGAGCTACGTCATCTGTGCAAGCGTGGTAATGAATGCTAATTTACCAGTGTCTTTACTGGCATCCTTACATATGGTGTTACACAAAACCAGAAGCAGAGCGTCCTTCAAACGCACGAGCACTTATTTCAATAATCCCTCGGATTCATCTGAAGCTTAAGAAATGAATCTGAGAATTTCTCTAGAAAATAAGAAAATTAAAGGGACATTGGTGCATCAATGATTTATGATCCGTAATGGCACAACACTCCACAACCTAACAACGGACAACGTTATTACAACAGTGAAACAGGAATGCTTTTACCATCAACATTTCAGTGATAACTTATACCTTAACTACTATTCTGGGTTCATAGACAACTCTATGACAAGACAGAAGTTCACAGTCTCATTGGAAAAAGGGACAATTGCTGAAAACTTTGAGAAAACATATATATTTTTTATTCAATAAGCTTGACAAAATCTGGCTTGTAAAAAACTTTTGCCTGTACAAAAGTAATGTAAAAAAGTAATGCCTGTAAGTAATTTAGATCAACAGCCTTTTTTAACACCCCAGGCTGCTGACCAGGTTTTGGGACAACCTTTGAAACAATGGGGGCTGCTTTCCCAGTGATCATGTTTGCTGAATGCCAACATTCAGATCGTCATATTTACTTAATTTCATTCCAGGTGTTTGCCATTCATGGAAAGTTTATCATCCACACATTCAGAATCTGTAAATAACTAAAAACATCCCCAGGGATACTGGATTTGTTGTAGCCAGTCACATATTTGGTTTATTTGACACCAAAAGCCAAAGGTTGAGCTTTCACCTCAATTTTCACCAATGTTTTTTTAACTAAAATTCAAAACCTCCTCTTCCAGTAACATTCACTGTACATAATTGATCTTATTGGATTTTCTTGGTGTTCAAGTTGCAAACATCAGAGCAGCTATTCGGAGATGCCTCACTAAGGTCACTATATTTTCCGGTTATGGAAATTTAACGGAAAATTTCTCCTTCCAGGTTTGACCTGTGCGAGAATGTCAGATGTCGAGGCTCTTCAACCGCCTTCAGATAGATCAGGACTGGCTGCAAACTCTATAGCTTCTCTTTGGTTCCAAGTACTGGACTGAATGGCTTCTCTACCTTCACTTACATCTGAACTACTCTCTGAACTGCAGGGGTTGTTATTTTAAATAAATTCCCAGCGCAACTCAACAGCCAAACGGAGCGGAGTTTGCAAAGTGGAAGTTCAGGCAGATTATGAGGGAGCGCAGCAGTGCCAATGTAGGGTGTATAAGCTGTCAAAGCACTGCCCACTCCCTCGATTTGCTAAGGGACTGAATTTTAATGGGAGCACCGGGGTGAGAAAAGAGGAACAGTTTGTATTTTCCTTTTGCTAAAAGGAAATCAGGTTTTGTAGTTATATTTTCCAAATCCTTTTCTGTCAAATTTCTCTGTAAGCGAGAATATTTTAAAAGAATGAAAGAGGACCAAACTGTAGAGTGTCAAGCACTGCTTTCACTCAGACACCAACATTTAACAGTCGTGTTTGTAGAATAAACAGAATTGAACAAAATACAAACCAAATATGAAAATGTTGCATCCGTCGTCGAATATTATCTACAAGCTCCAGGTAGGAAAATGAAAAATGCACGAGGACAAGGCAGATGGTAAAGTCTGGAAGCCCGGAGTGTGCATCGTTTTATTTTTGCTTCAGAAAAATAACGAAGCATTTTAGCTACCTTTAAACTGCAACTAATTTTAGTTAATTACACAAAAGACCTTAAAAATAATAGACACCTTTCTCAGTTCAAAATGTGTGGCATACTAGTCACATGTATGAATAAACCCCAACCCAGCAGATGGCAGTAACGCAATTAAAGTTTGTTTGCCAGGTGAGAAGAAGATACATCAAACGATGATGAGTTTTAATGAACAGTAAGAATAGATGAGACAGCATGTCATCACAAGGCTTCTCATCGTCAGCTGATTATACTAACTGCTCTCAATAACAACCATTCTTAAGAGTGTTGGACTGAGAAGTGGATGCCCAGTTCCACCAGGTGTTTTCTAATTGCTGCTGCCGCTAGTCTGATGGAGCAGACCGGGGAAGGCGTGGAGGGGAGGGGCTTTGTGGAAATAGGTGGATTTCAGCTATTTGTTGGGGTAAGGAGACGACAACACAACCCGGATATGAGGTCATTTCAACTGTTAGTCATGCTTCTTCTCTGAAATGAAATGACAAATACTGAATGATTTCTTTCAGCTAAAAAATGCTTTTGTGTTTCGTTCTACATCTCCCTCAATTAGCACATGCCATTACAGCATTTCATAACTGCTTTGGCAACCATCAACCTAAAGGGATTTTATGGATTCAACTATGAGAAAATGTGATTAAATATCCAACACAGCAGGAGGTCGCTAAGACCTGCTTTAGTTCTGTCAGGCATATAACTATTAGAATGTATTTCATAAGGTCAGCTGGGAGCAGGAGATGAAACAAAGTTTTCAGAAAATAATATATTATGTAACTATGGGTGATAAAAGCCCAGTTTTGTAACTAACCTCATATGTATTGAAAACACACTGGAAAAACCTTCTGTTGTTTCAGCAAATCAGATTTGAACTCATGGGTGCGTCTGTCTTTGTCTTGTCATAGGTAACCGTTTAACTAAAATGGAAAATATTAGTTATTTGTATATAAGGCCACGTTGGGTGGGATGCATTTTAGTTTCTTAATAAATAAAATCATAATTTGAAAACTGTATTTTTTATGTACTTGTCTGACACAAAAAGATGTAGCAGAAAAAAGAGGATATATCTGAAAGTGGTTTAGTGGTTTCTACTTTTAAAAAGAAAAATGACAAAATTCATCAGGTTTAGAAATGACACATTTTTACTTTTTTCCCACCACCCGTGAATAAACTTTTGTACATCACTGCACATCATTTTAATATTGTTTTAATGTTTCAATATTCCTAGAAATGTTTTAATAGCGGTTTTAATACTTGAGTTGAAGACCCACATAACAGAAACAAGGAAATCCGAGCATAAAGCCAGTATCTGTAACCCTCCTCCAATATTAAAAGCTGCCCACTCCGACCTTTACGCTGAACAGACCAGCCAAGAGAAAAACAAACAGCTGGAACAAGGCTTTATGTTTCTGACACTGAGGTCATCCGGTTCTTACCCAGAAGTGTAATGATGCAGCCCAGAATAGCCAGAAGGGCGCCGGTGCTCAGGCCAGTTGCCGTGTAGGCCACGGCTCCACAAGACAGGGCCACGCCGTCCGAGTCACAGTCACACACGCGCACCGAAAGCGTGTTGGTGCTGCTGAGGGCGGGCTTTCCGTTGTCTGTAATCAACACGGGCAGTCGATACACGGCCTGCTCCCGTCTCCTGAAGCCGCCTCGTTTCGTCAGTATGGAGGCAGTGTTGTCTGCAAAAGGGAGAGAAAAAACACAAGTTTAATGGTGCATCCATCCAATGTAGATATTAACAGCAGGTAGCGTAACACCTTCTTTGCTTTGTTCATGCATTTTGAAATGACTTCACCAGTAGGGCTAACAGATGGCATCATTAACACAGTTTATTATATGACACACAGTGGTGCCTTTCTGTGGTCTTGACCACCTGTTGGCTAATAGCAGCTTTGGTTTCATAGTAAAATTTTATGTCAAATCTCAGTATGAAAGCCAGAGTCAGGAAAACAAAGGGCCATTATATAGCAGCTAAAGCTTTTCATGACGGCTGTATCAATAGAATGAAATCCACTCTCAAACTGAGCCGCCATGATTGAAATGTAGATTTCATCGTTTGCTTTCAGATGTCTGAGAAAAAAAAAGGGAAATTTATTACAAAGAGGGGCTCTATTGTAAAGAAAACATGATCACCTAGGAATAAAAAGAACAGCTGATTTACATAAGAGACGTTAAGAAAAGTCCCTTAAAATATGAAGTGGATATATTCCCTTGAGTAAAAACAAAATGCACTAATCAGTCAAAAAGATTAAATTAGATGGATGGTTTAGTAAAAATTCCCTCAAAGCTGCAGCAGGCAGTGTTTATAAAAATGTGTTCTTTACATCCTTGTTAAAATTGTCATTATGGACGTGATGGTAGAGGGTGAGACAGATAATGTATGAATATCCGAGCTCCTCTGCCTCCTCCCTGTGGCCCTACTGCCACCTGCAGAAATACACTGCTCCCAGTCAGAAACCACCAATCAAACCAATGCTGCCTATGTGATTACTTGTTAAGACTTCAGATGCATTCCCACTTTAAGCCACGTACGCATCAGTAAGATCAGAGTTCAGGAAACATGTGAGGGTTTGGAGTTAAAGATGTAGTGTGTTCCTAACAGCTCAACTCACACCTTTAAAATGGTCTTAATTCACCCTTTGCATCAAAAACAGGTTAAACTCTTCTGTGAAAGCTTTCCACCATCAGGTTGAGGTGGCAACTTCAACCTGTCCTCACAGTCAGGAGAATGAAATTATCCGTTTCTGTTTTGCACTCTACAGTATTTGTAGTTCATTTCACTGAAACTCAGACAAAGAGCACAACCCGTTTAAAACCAACAAAACACTATTATCATCCTTCTACTAAACTTTCCACTTGGCAATACAGATAGAAAAGTTCTGGTGTCATGGTGATTGCCAAACCCAGATTCATCCCTTTGACCAGTCAGAAATGCCTGATTACTCACACATCTCCGCTGCTCCACTCCAACTTTACGTAAGTGTAAAGATGATGAAGAAAAGCCTCTCGACAGCCGCCGGATGATGCTGCCACCACCATGTTTCATAGGGGAGGTGGCATGCTGAGGCAGTTATCTTCTTAAATGCAGGCCAAAAAGTTTATTTCTTAGTATCTTTTTTAACGGCTTTGTTGCTTTATCTACATGGCATGGTGCAAACTAAAAACAGGACATTTTGGCTTCCTATTAACAGTCTAGTTCTTCCTGTCACTCTTGTAAAAAGGCTAGCTGTTTTGAGTTCCCTCTTTTCATTTAGTTCCACTTTCACCTACATACTGGGTCAGTTGGAACACTCTGAAAGATTTTAATATCCTAAAAAAAATACTTCAAATTTAAATGCATGAAACCAATATTTCCTGAAATTATATATGATATGCATCTACTATGTAGGTATAAAAATTCACATACAAAAATAGTCAGTAAAGGCTCTGCTGGACTGAATGCTACTCCCTCAAAAACTGATTTGCCTCCGTACTGGTATGAAACAGGTCTTCCAATGCAGACTAGATAATCCCTAGTCTGCTACCTGAATTACCTTGAACATACACTTCAGTGTCTAACGTGTTCACACTCATGTGGATTACTCTGGCACAGCATGACGGCTGCTGCGCCTTGAGAAAAGGTATGGAGACAGCCTCAACTCATCTCCCACACAGGTGAGCGCACCACTCAACGCAGGGCATCGCCTCAGAGACTCTATCAGCCCTGAGCATGTTTCTTTTTCTTTTCAAAGCAGCAGGGATTTGTGAAAGCACATAATCATAGAGTCAAGTACAACTCTCTCGAGTCTATACGTCTAACATAGAAATTAGAATGAAGTTTTCCACCCACTTTTATGTGTGGGAGGGTAGCAGATTATGATGCTATAAAGGCAGCTGCATCTTGTGTGTAAAGGTCAAAGGTACATCGCTTGGTGGAAGAAGAATGCTGTCACAGACTACGTGGTGTTGCAAATAGAGGTATGCACCATATGGTTTTGTTGATTTTGCTTCATGTCTTAAGCAGAAAGGTGGCGTAGGTGGTGTACGCTGTGCAGAGTCCCAGTGAGGGATGGGAAGAGTCAATTGCATTGGCTGGTTGAATTAAAAAGATGCAAGTAACAACGCAAACCCCTCTTGACATACTTTCATGTGGAAAATACTCAGAATGCACCATATGGCAGTCATTGCGTTTTTCTGAAATGTTGGGACAGACCTATGTTTAATTTATCTTTACAATAAGGATACATATTCATAATAAGATCGTAATAAAACATATTAAGAGATGCTTTACAATGTTGTGTAGCTGAGACATTTAGCTTGAAGTGCTTTTGTTTCTGGTAAAGCAACTCAGCTTCACTTGTTCCTCTATTGTTCCTTACATCTTCCTTTTTATTGTGTTTCTGAATTGCAAATGGCACTGAAATGTGATGAATGCGCACAACACTTGTAAACAACTGTATGAAACAGAAATAGAGCCGTTTGTCTTAGAAAAAAAATATATTTCCAAAAACAGATCATCTAAATGGCTCATTCAAAATTCAGTTCCTTTCAAAGAGCCGTATGTGCCATCACTAATAAAAACATGTATCTGTGTAGTTAGTTGACAGTAGAACAACTAATAAAGTGACAGAAGTTAGAGCTAAACAAAAATAGGAAAAAAATATAATAAAAGATTCATCAATTCACTAAAGGTAAGCAAAGCTGTTTAAACTAGAAATGACTAAATAAAGCCCTTAACCAAACATTGTTCTGTTTTCTAATCCAAATAAAGAATTTCTACCGACTACAATGATTTTTTTGTGTGTGTGTCCTTTTAGCATCAAACACTCACAGGTTCTCTGTATGTGTGCGTTCGGCACTCCTCTATAAATTCACAATAAAGAGTAACCCACTATCTTTGAACAGCATCAAAGAGTGGCACAAAAAGGCAGTTGCACCTTTGTTATCTCGCAGGGTGAAATTCAGGTTGCCGGCGACGGTTGCATCCAGGGCGAAATTAAAGCGATGTCCGTCCAGAGGTTCATCCTTGTCCACCGCACTGATGGTCTGAATCACCTGAGGAAGAGAGGAACAAGAAAAAAAAAAACACAGACGTTTCAGATCAGTTAGCTGGGTGATCTTTATCCTATCTCACAGTCCAATTTGCTGTGAACTGAAGCTGTAAACTGCTTAATGGGTTCATGGAATCAGAGGATGCTCAAACCCTTCCTCAGTGCATCACTTAGGAGTGCATTACGGCATCATGTATTTGACCAAAGAATTTCCTCTTGTGTTAGACAGATATAACCTGGGTAAATATGAAAAGCAGTTTCCAAATGAGGGTTTGGCCCCCTCTGAAAACACAACCCCGCCACTTACACATAAAAAAAAAAAAAAAAAAACTCCAGCAAAGTGGGCGAAGCAAAGGGGGCGTGGCCAAGTGCAGGGATGGCTGCTGTCAGGACGACAGGAGCTAACTCATAAACTCTGTCGCCACTTCCTACACCCCGTTGCTACTTTTTTTTAATCTAAAATCCAACTGCTGACAAATCTGTCAACTTTCTTTTCTGTCATGTTGGAGATTTTTACAGCGCTCTACAGCGCTGCTGCAACCCGGCTCTGTCCTGAGCTCATTCTACTTCCAAACCACTGCAGACAGTCTGACACAGTCACCAGCCTGCAGAATACCCGTCGCCAGCGCATCGCACATTTGTAAAGCTGGGTAATGCTGCTGATCAATATTTGTTGTGGCCACACTCGCTATTCCAACTCCTGACTCGCCACCGGGTGGGGCTGTGTGTCTGAGCTCAGAGAATAAACTTTAAAATACTTCAGTTGGTGTACAAAACAGTGAATGGCTTCGTACCAAAATACATAAGAAATCGGATGTCATATCCGTCTTTCTGACCACTCAGACGTTCTGGTTCTGGTCTATTCTGAATCTCCAGAACCAGAGCCAAACATGGGGAAGCAGCAGGCAGTAATTATACTCATCTAATCTGGGACAAACTTCTAGAAAAATGGATAAAGTCTGAAACACTGAGTTTCTTTACATATAGGCTAAACACACACCTGTTTAGAGTGGCCTTTGATTGATAATAACTGGAACATTAATCAATATATTTGATCTATGTTTGCTTGACAATTTTGATTATGGCATTTGAAAAAAAAATGCAATTTTTATTAGTTGTTTCATAATTGGTTATTGTATTATATTGGTGGTGTGAAACGTGGTAAACTTCACTTGACTTCAACATGTGACATGAAGCCAAGTGAAGTTTATTTTAAACTATAAGAGAATTCAGCTACTTAGAAACCATTCGACCTAAAGAGGATAGAAATGTGACAGTTTTAAGCACACTATTGGAGAATTAAGCAAATTTACATGGAAATGTCAAAACTTGCAAAGAAAACAAAATATACTACCCTAAATAACAAATTTAGCCAAATCCCTGATGATGGCTGTTCCTATCAACAGTAGCACAGACAATCATCAGGTTTATGGAGAGTTATTAGTTCAAATTAGGGAAAAAAAAAAAAGTTGATTTTGATATATACTGCTCAAAAAAAATAAAGGGAACATTTCACTTTAATTTTGTGTGTGGCTCCAAATCCAGGCCTCCATTGGTTAATAAATTTGATTTCCATTGATGATTTTTGTGTGATTTTGTTGTCAGCACATTCAACTTTGTACAGAACAAAGTATTCAATGAGAATATTTCATTCATTCAGATCTAGGATGTGTTATTTGAGTGTTCCCTTTATTTTTTTGAGCAGTGTATTTTATTCCTTTAATAAATCATACTATCATGCAAAAACTGCTTTTAATATTTCCTCAGATTATCTTTGATAATAAAATATAATTATCTAAAACATTTACATGTGGAAAAAAAACAAAAAAACATTTTTTTTTTTTCAAAGTACTGTACATCTGGTCTTTTCCGCTATGACAAATTTAAACACATCAAGTGACAAATCCTGTTTGAAGGGCCGAGCGACCGAGTGAGTGGATTAGAGAAAACCAACCTAATTCCTATTGATGTAGAAGGTTTGTTTTATAACTATTGGCATGGGCTCTGTGTCATTTGTTCCCTGTAGTACAGTAAGTGCTTATTTGGCAAGAGTTTAGCAACCTCTCAGGGGTAAAAATGTTTTCTTTTAGGAAGTCATTTCTCCAAAGCAAATCATTTCAAAGAGATTATTTTCTCTGTCCCAACTGTTGGCCTTTAGCACATTTCAAGTTTTTACAGTAAACATTGCACCATAGGTGATTTAAAAGGATGACATACAAGCATCTCTATCCTATGTGAAAGGAAAAACTGGCTGTCGAGATTAAAATGTTTTCATCAATAGGCTATAAAACAGTTTATTACTGCTGTAAAAGTTGAGTATTTTATCGTGGCGCTTCGCGAGGAGTCACTTATCTTTGGAGGCAGCTGAAAGTGACAAGGAGCTGCAATGTTTGCCTGGCAAACATGGACACTTCGAAGCAACGTTGAAGATGGTGCACGGTGTGACATGTAAATGAGATGCTGTAGAAACTTAGGAATGCTTGGGGGATTTTCTCTCCTTGAACCGAGTGCCAGAAGAGCCACCAAACAGGGCCAAGTTCGATTAACTACTTCACATCTCAAAACACGATTCAGTACGAAGACAATCATCAGCTTTTCCAGGAATCTAATATGAGATGGTATGGCTTAATTTCATTCCAGGATACAAATGTATTCATTTCCTTGTTTGACTTGGCAAACTGTGAAGCACTTGGTTCCAAATCAGTCTGAATCTTTGGAAATTACCTATACATTATAATTTTGTCCAGAGGTACTTCTATTCTGTACCCCTGAGAAAAGACTATAAAACATCAATATGTGTCGTTAATTTTTCACTACTGTTTTCCTACATAATGGAGAGAAAAAGCCCAGAAAACTTTATATTGGATTTCACTCAGAATTTGGTTCTCATTTCTGTTTTGACCAAATGTTTCTTATAAAAAAAACCCTAAAAAAAACAACAGATTAGGACTCTTGATTAAAACAAAATAATTTTAAACAACCTGTTCCTTGGAGTCACAAAACGATCTTGTCTGACACAGTAGACAACAAAAACATGTAGATAAGCACATTTACAATTGTAAAATTAAAACTAAAATCCATTTAATCCAGGCATATAGACAGATTTAAAGTTATTTACATGCATTCCAATCTAATAATAACACAAATCTGTATCCCTCTGATGTAAAGCGTACTGAATGCTGAAGAAGGGAACACGGCAAGGACCAAACTACAACTGACGTGTCTTTACCCATTTTGATTTCTTGCCTTTCATAACAGTTGATTGACTTTTTAAATATCTTTAATCAAAACTGATTCCCAAGGCTTCTTTTTGTTTTTTTGTTTTTTTGGGCAAATCCATTTAGTCGATCTTACAACAAAGCCTCGTCTGTGTTTGCAATTAGCAAGAGAAATAAACTCCAGCTCTCACAGGGAAAGTTGACAACACACACAATCCTCTTATTCTAATATCCTGAGCAGCATCGGATCTGCTGGCCTTGAGCGCCGCATGAAAAATAAATACAATGTCAGCTCAGTCCGTTGCGTGTCGTGACACTAATGCTGTCCAAAATAAATTTGTACGCTGTGCAGCCAGGCATGTTTACTTCATTATTTGGAATGAAAATGACTCACGATAAGAACTGCTTTCGCTCGAGGCGTTGCAAGACAAGAATTCATATCTGTGAGTGAAACAAGTAGACGCCGTTTGTTTTGGCCCTTTTTGTTCCGCTTCTGAACCTCGGACTAAGAGAAAGCCTTTCCTGCCTTTATTATGCAACAGAGCTGACAATTATAAAGATCGGAGGAAGTATTGCTAAATAATCCAATTTATCCACACCCAGCAGCATGTGCCATAATTATTATTTTATTCATACAAACAGACTCTCTAGAAATCGAGTTATCGCTTAAAAAATTGAGCAGCCAGTTGAAGGAAAACAGGGAGAAAAAGAGCTGAATGAGTAGATCCTGTACATGAGAGGAACATCACACACCAACATGCCATATGGACGATTAATGATAGCCACTGGGACGGTCATCAAAGTTGGAGTTACTGTGGCAATGTTCACATAAATTTACATCAAGCCTCCTGAGTCTTTTGTAGCAGATCTAGGAACTCAACCCAGTGACAGCTAACACCCATGGATGTGATCCAAGAGATTTTTAGAAGCAATTCACACATGATTATCACATCTTCCAGCCCCAAACAGCTTTTTTTGTCTAACACGAGGACAAAAATAAGGAGCGGGGGACTAGAAGGGCGAGGAGGAAGAGAAAAATGAAAGTCAATGATCCATCAGGGCAGAGACATGGATTATCAGTTGTCAGCTGTGATTAAATGCTGCTGGTTACAAGCTGTCAGGTATTAAGTATTCGTGTAGGTGGCAAACAAAATCATGCCAATTATTAAAACTGGCAGCGAGGGAGGGAAAAAAAAAAAGTTAAAACACACCGCCTTGCAAAAGTATTTGTACCCCTTAAAGCACAAACTTCAAATGTTTCTTATTAGGACTTAATATGACAGACCAATGTAAAGTAGTACAAAGATTTGAACTGTAAAGCCGCACAGTTTTGCGTTTTGTTTTTAAGCAAATACAAATCTGAAAAGTGTGGCCAGCATTTGTATTTAGTTCCCCTGGCTTGAAATTTTCTGTCTACATCTGGCTGACAATTTAGGGTTATTCACCCGTTGAAAGGTGAAAGTTCAACCACCTGATGTCTGTTGCAGCTTCTAACATGTTCCATTGGTCCATCCATCCTTTCATCCATCCATCCGTTCATCCATCCATCCGTTCATCCATCCATCATCAGTTTAATTTTGGATAGAGTTGAGGAGGCAGCAGAGAAGTTCAGACTTACTTTTACTAGCTGAAGAGACCATGTTTCATTGGGGGGAGTGGGTTGTGTGTTCAAGTTGATGAACTTGAAAAAAATGCTCATGTACTCTTCTCTTGCAACTTCAGAATGTAACGATTTTCCACTGTTCACTTCTGCGCCCTCCTTCACATGGCCCTGAACGTTGCTGTTTAATTATGTTTTATGTGATGTAAACTGCATCTGGAATATTGATGAAAATAACATTTTATTACTATGTAAGTAGCAAAAATGTCAAAAAAATAAAAAAGTTTAATTAATTTTGCATCCCTCTAGTTACTCTCCCTGCAAATGAAAACAGAATTTATACTGAAAATAAATTACAGATGATTTCTGTTTTATTAGGTCACATCTGGAAGCAGTAGCTTGCAGAGGATTTTAATTAGGGGCAATAAAGAGTAACGAACACAACTGTACACCACACTTCAGATTTTTAGTTGCAAAAAAAATGATTGAAAACGTGTAATTTTTCTTCCACAACAATCATGCGCCACGTTGTGTTGGTTTAGCACATAAACATACACTGAAGTTTCTGGTTGTCGCAACGGATAATGGGGAAAAAGCAACAGGGGTGTGAATACTTTTTGCGTGGCTCCGTCATTGGCTGCTCAACGGAAAGCTAATAGGAAAGTGCGGCCGTCTGTTTTTACAGTTCAGTTCTGCAGAGCTGGGGGAATTTACACAGAGCGGAGATGAGAAAAAGGTTATCATCTGCGGCTCAGGAACATTTGGAATATTTGTATAAACAGACAGAAGTGATGTTTGTGTCGGCGTCAGATCAGCGACAGGCAGAGGCAGCGATCCAGCACCCAAACATGCAGCGTATGCGAGCTCGGCCGCGTATCACCAAAGCTGCCATTGATCCCGGAAACATAATAACTCTCATGCCTCTCACTCTGTTATGGAAATTTCAGATCTGATAGAAAGCTGTTCTTGTGGTTCTTAACGCCGACAATGAATCCTATACACCATGTGAACCCTTTGATGTCCTTTGAATATCGCAGGTGGATTCTGAGCTTATCTCAGGAAAGGTTTCCATTTCTCAACGCTGAGGGGAAAGGGACTGTAAATCATCCCTAAATCAAACACTTTGTAATGTATAATGCCTTTCATTAGCGCGGCTCTTGATGGAAGGCGTTCCTGCAAAACCTTTGGTGGGGAATCCTCTAATGGGTTGAGTGGGAGATAGGAGGAGAGAGGCACGGCTTTAGACATAAATTCTCTCCTAGAGACATTAACGGCGGCAGCCGACTGGTGCCTGTCGCAAGGCTCGACCGAAGAGGCCGATGAATCACAGAATTAAAGGTTTCTTGAGTTTATGCTTGGCTGCGTGTCAGATCAAAAAAAGATACAGAGAGGAAAGTTATGCAGCTATTTCTCACTTTGGAGGAGGATTCAGAGAACTTGTTTAGAACAGATACCCACTCGCCACTTTATCTAGCACACCTTGTTAGGACTGGGTTGGGCGTCCTTTTGGCTTCAAAACTGGCTCATTTCTTGGAGGCCCGCATTTCATTAGGCTTCAAACCTTCCTAAGAGACTTCTTTCCACATTGACTTACAAGCATCGTACAGTTGCTGCCAATTTTTTTTGGTTGCACATTCATAACGCTAATCTTCCCATACACTGCACTCAAATAATCATTCCTCAATTCTTACTAAGGGGTCCAAATAGGGCAGAGAAAATATTTTCCATGTCATTATACCACCGCTACCATTGACACAAGGCAAGATGGATCGATGTATTCATATCGATTACATCCAATTCTGAGCCAACCATTTTAATGTGAAAGCTGAAATGGGGAATCATTGGATGAGGCAATGTTTCTCCAACCATTGCCAACTTTGGCGAGCATGTTTAAAATGTAGCCCCAGTTTCTGATCCTAGCTACTTATTGTTTATTGTCTCTTTCTCTAACCATTCTCCACAGACTCCAGAAATCGCTGTGTTAAACAGTTGCATTAAAGCAGGCACGTAGCTTTTAAAGAACATGTAGAGACTGTAAAAACTTTTTCTTTTTTTTTTAACTTTAGAGTGAAATTGTTGAGTTTAGCGAGCCTTGACGAGGACCCAAATGTGTGGACCCAAGAATAAGAACTTTAATAATATAATAACAAAGGAACCCGGGAGGCAGCAGAAGATGAGGGAGAATCCAGCAAAGAGCAATGAAAATCCATGAGCTTAAATACAGGGCAGTGTGATTGCAGACAAGAGGTGGGTGGTTGATTATTCACAAGGTGCAACCGGGTGAAAAGGCAAAAGGTAAACTGAGAGGAGATGAATAATCACACACCGGAGCCCTGTTTCAGAAAGCGGGCTTAACAAACTCTGAATAGAAAGAAGATACTCTGAATGAACCTGTTTGACTCTGTGATACGCTGAATTTTCAATTTCAAAACAATATAATCAATCACGTAACTCAATTCTGAGTCCTGTTCGTTCTGAGTGAAGTGTGAGCGTGAATATATAAGAAGTCCTGAACAATTAGCTACTATATCAACTACATTTGTGTTAATTAACTGTATTTAATGTGAAATAGGATGGAATCTAATCTAGAATAATAGCAAGCTATAAGAAAAACAGCCGTCACAAAACATCTACATAGTGTCATGAAGTGGTATGGTTGGTGGTGGTGAGGAGAGACGCAGAGAACCCAGGTGTGGAGAAGATGATGAATTTAATGAAGATCTCACAGTCCAGGACAGGCAGCACGTTAGCACACAGCTAATACCGGTAGCGACTGACAAAGACTGACACATGAAACCTCAGGACTATACAGTTCTACTGAGGAAACTGCGAACTGACGTAGGACACGAAGAATGAGGAATGACGCTAACAACGACGAGGATCTGACAAGAGACGGAGACTACAGGTGGACTTAAATACACACGGGGTAATCAAGGGGACGAGACACACCTGGGAGACAAACGGGGAGGACAGGACAGAGACTCACAGGGAACAGCACTACACAGAAAAACTCAAAAATAAACACACAAACACAGATCGTGACACATAGGCTGTACAGTAAAAAAGATTCAAACCCAAAGTGAATGAAAAGAAATGACATCTATTTTAGGACATACTGACAAACTTAGATTAATTCAATTAGAGGCGCAGTTTAGCCAGGCGACAATAACAACAGGACTAATGCAATGTAAACACGTTTTGAACAGGTGAAAATGTTTGCGATATAATGCAAAACTTAACAAAACAATCTTCTTTGTAAAGGAGCAGTGAATGTGACCGCCATATGCAGCTAATTATGCTTTGAAACTCAAAGATAATAATTGAATTCTCAATCATTATTGTGATATTGACTACATTACAACATTGTTATACCTGCAATTCTGTGGGGCTCTTTTATTAGTCATGTTGGTTTGTGACGAAGGAACATCACAAAAGATCAGGCAGTGATCAGAAACTGAACCTGAAATGCGGTTAAACGCTGCTAATTTTTACTAAACGGGCAGTAACTGTTAATGCGACTAGTGTTTTTTTTTTTTTTTTTTTTTGTATTTACACATTTACTCTTCTATTTAGTTATATTTGTGTGGCTCTAAAGTTAAAGTTTCGGTCTGGTCTTTTTAAAACTTCCCTCTCCGGAGCAGTTTTTCGATTCCTCGTGCGTGCTGCCACCCAGTGATGAAGCCGAGCCTTCATAGGTGAAATCCTCACTGTTCTCTCAGCGTTTACTCGCAGTAATTCCACAAAGACCATCCTGCCAAGTAAAACGTCTCTTTTTTTATTTTCTCACCAGCATGCAGTTCAAACAGTCCGGCTTTAACTCCCCCACCCCTAACCATCCACCCATCCACCCAGTTTACTTACAAACGCCCCTAAAGTGTGTAAAGTGAACCACAAAGACTACAATCCCCTGCAACTCTGACACAAAGCGCCGTGCGCTCCTTTGAGTCTGGCGTTTTGAAAACGTGGCCTGTTTAATGATGGAAGTAATGTCGACTAATTTAGCGTGGCTGGAGTGACAAATTGCAATCTCAGTGATAACAAGCGCTTATCGCACATTTTATTTTTCCATTCTCCACACGCGGCAAATAAACACTACATTTTTGATTTCCCCTCTCCCCCCTCTAAAGTCTGCAGTGCTGCTATGAGTGTCAGACTGAAAGTGTAATTATCCGATTCTGAGCAGGGTTGTGACTGGCTCTGCCGGCTAAGAGCCTTTCCCTTTAAGCTACCTTAAAACCCCGTTCGCAGATGAGTCACACAATAAGATCAAGCCAGCCACTTCAAAGTTGAACTAAGAGTATAAATAAGCATCACAAGAAATAGGTGGCACTCGTTGCCATGGTGACGTGACAGCTGTCACCAGGGGTTGTGTTGACGAAGGAGGAGGTGGGCATGCTGTTTTCGCACCACCTCGCTCACTCCCTCGACGCGCCGCTTCCCACGACATCAACGCCCCAAACATCACCCACACATGACGCCCGTACCTCCTCGGACCCACCGGTTGGCAGCGCCCACTCACTTTCTGCACCCTAATGAGGGGACACACTCTCAGAGGGAAAACATAAATTACACTTTGGATCAATATATGGAGTTCTGCAAATGACATCTGTCAATAGCTTCAATTATTTTCCCCTCCGTGAGCTCCTCTCATTTCACACCAACTCAGTCATTTGCTCAGACTCGGCTTGTTACAAGCGCGCGTCTGTTGACTTGATCCCGACAAGCCAAAGCTGTCGGGGATAAGTCATCTTCTGGTGAGATCTGATATTAAATTTTGCTTCTTCTTTTTATAGAACAGACGCCATGCTTCTGCTCGCTAATGTTTTCCTTGCTCCTTGTGCCGTGGCATATCTGTTTTCATCCTCCGGAGTGACGCGACACCTCTAAGAAACTGATAATCTGAATTGGTGACCAGAGGTGTGAAGACGTTTTTCTGTACCGACAGTCAAGGCTTTGCTGTAATTACGGAATGAGCAGAAAAGGTAGATTTAATCAGAGGAAGGAGGTGGAAAAAGGTATTTGACAATAGTGTTTACAGTGTGAAATGAAGGGCCTGATGAGGACTTACCTGGGACCCAATTGTGCTACATACAACATCCTTACAAATTTCCTCATATGTCATTACTGTAAGATAAAGATGTCAGACTTTTTGAAACCATCTGAGCGGCAGTGACAACTTTGTTGTTTCATGGTCGATTTTGTCAAAGAAAACTCCAATAACTCTGGGAAACTCTTTAGAAGGAATTGAAACTATAGAAACGGTACGAGTTAAACTTTAGTGGATTCAAAGTTTCGTTACACTTTCATACCAGTAACCAGCCTGTGCCCTGAGACGTGCACTCAAAGGCCAAAATGATCAACACCCCTGAGGTCAAATTAGTTTTATCCAACCAGAAAGTTTATGATTTGATAATGAGATGAAAAAAAATGATACATGCAAGATCAAGAGTCAAGTTGGGAGTCTAGCCGAGCCACTCCAACGACATTAATATTGCTTCCAGGCAGAAATAAAAACATGTTAATATGATTAAAATATTAATTTAAATATGAATGTGCCAAGAGTAGAACATGGCATGTAAACTATATTCCGGCATGTGAACTGGAATCTTGTACATGCATGCAATTTTTACTTTCATAAGTAGTATATTCCCTTCAGTTAACACAGACATAAACAATGCTAACTTTATAAATATGTGAACAAAAGGATGAGACACAGAGGCCAAAACAGGAAGTAGATGAACAGAGGACTCTGACCACTCCATCAGAAACAGCTAAAAAAAAGTGGCATAGCAATTTTGAAAAATGTGAAAAGAAACTTTGGTTTTTATCTGAAGAAATTGGGCAATTTGGTACAATCAAGACACAAATCCTCTAATAAACTCCACAAAGAGTTGAGCTGTAAAAAGGAAAACTGAACAAGTCCAGCTTGACCTTGTGCACAACGGTAATTAAAATGTCAAATAGTAACTCGGTGCAATCTTGCTGAGGGACACCACTAAACACGTATATAAAACTCACATCTTCGCATCATTTTTGACTAACCTCCCTGTGGGAAGCCGCAAGCAGGCTGGGGACAGCAGAATCCCAGATCCACTCATGTGTGTAATGATTACAATGAAGTGATTGTACAATGTGAATCCAGCCCTCCTCCCCGTCGTCCCCACCGCAATCCACAGTGCCTCGGCCCCTTCCACCCCCATCATGATATCAATTTATATTATGGCAGAAGACAGACGCACCAATGAACTGTAACAAGTGGCATCTCTGGAGAGAGCCAGTGCCACGAGACTGCCTTAATTAGGCCTGAAAAATGGCAGGTTGTTCCACCGCAGAACTGCCTGTTAATCTGAGCTACAGAGCCGCAGAGTCAACTCTGGCCCTCACTGGCAAATGTAATTATTTCATCTTTGCCGTGGCTCTAAATAACCTAATGGGCGTGACAACCCGTGGGCAGCTTGCGATATTTATTTATTTGTTTTTATTTATTTTATTTTTTTCTTAAAGCTTTTACAGGTTGGCAAGCCCATTTAGTGCGTCCGACGTGTTCACATCGACATCCACACATACAGGAGCATTTTCATTAATTAGGAATCAGGGAGCTGGTGGAGCGCGTATCAGACAGGTAATGAGTCCACCCAGTCTGTTTGGTAACAGGCAGCAGACGCCTCGTTGTAATTCAAACTGTGTTTTCACATTCAAATGTCAGCCTTTCTCCTTCTCTTTGCTCTGTATGTGTTTTTTTTTTTTTTTGGGTGTAAATTTCATCATGAAATTTCCATCCTCCCTGCCTTCATTATGCAGTCGGAAGGTGGGATCCCACCGGTGCGCCGCGGTGTTGCCCGCCAGAAGGTTGTGTTTGAATGGGAAGAAACTGTTAAAAGTGAGAGACGAAAACAAAACAAAAAAAAAAAAAAACAAGCACTTCTTGTCTGCGGCTGTGATTCGTCTTAACAACAAAAAGGGTGAAACAGGTTAAGAGGCTTGCTGTACAGCTGTAATTGTTGCCGTCTAAAACAGCACCGCCCTCCACACTCGCAGGCAACTCGGTAAGGACGTGTGAAAAGCTGCTAAAATGTAAAATCTAAAAACCAAAAAAAACAACATTAATTTCACCGCATTTATTCAGTCAGTCAGTATTACAGATCATACAATACATTGTCTTCTGACCCTGTGCTCTACTCTACAAGCAACTTCAGATCATAAAACCGCCCCAGAGACTTGCATAGCAGACACCAGGCAAGACGGATACATCAGCTCATCCGCTGCCCTTCCTACCATAAGAAGCCATTGCTCTGGAACAGAACAAATCTGGATTCATCAGACCACATGACCTTTTTCCACTGCTCCAAAGTTCAATCTTTACGCTCCATAGCCATTTTGAAGCCACCTTTTCTTCTTCTACCCCACTGATAAATGGTTTTCTTCAGGCTACGCAGCTGTTAAGTCCCAACACAGCGAGCTCTCTATGTAATGATTTTGTTAGGAGAGGCTCCTATTTGCACAGCTAAACATTATTGGCTGTTTTACAGTGGATTTTCCTGGAAGTGATTTCGCCGTGTTTATTAAATAATCTTGAAATAGCTTTCGGGGCGTGCACCAGACAATTCAGACCTGATTTCAGTGGTTCCAACATTGTCCTAAGTTATTTAATGGTGCGATGTAGATCAGTATTCTGACCTTGTTAGAACTGATTTGAAAGTGTTGTGCTCCTCTGCTTGGTTGTTAAAGTGAAGTTGTGAAGTTGTTTTCAAACATGAGCAGTCATTAAATAAAATAGGAGTTATATTGTGTATTCTACCTATCTAGGGATTAGCTATGTCTGCTTATACTAATTTATTTATTGACAAAAATAAAATCTAACCAATTCTCCAGGCAGTTCTACACTTTTCATGTCTTTTTTCCCTCTTTCTTTCTTTTTTTTTTTACTTTTGGAACATAATAAAATCCAATTAATTTAGAAGTTGCTGACAGAACCATGACTTTTGTATAGTCATATCTGTACTGATACCTAATCTAGTCCAGATTTTCTTGCATGTTGGAATACTTGAAACATTTCCTTCCAGAAAACAGGAGACATTTGTAATTTCTTATGACTTTCAGGCTTTTAAAAATTGATGCAATATCTAGATACAGCATGAAAAATCAATTGCAGTTTCACCTAAACACTGTTTTATTTGTCGGATATTTGCTTGCGAAAGTATATTTCAGCTCCAAACAGCAGTTGTTTTTGCGGAATAATTTTGAACATATCTTGGCAGAATTTGAATGCATCACATCAATTCACAGGGTGGACAAACTCATAGCCTGAAGCTTCTCGCTTCTCAGAGGAGCCGGTGGCTGCACCGAGGGGAGGTGGCAGCTCAGCTGTCATAGGGGTTAAGTAAGCAATCTGTCGGCTCGAACTGAGTAATTACAGATCTGCTACACCTTTTTCCTCCTGATGATGCTGTCATCTGCAATGGCGGTCCCTGTGTCCTGGAGGCTGATACCATTGTTGACATATTACTTTGGTTAAGTTTCTCTGCTGTCATTTTTGAGGTGAACGTGAAAGAATTGCACCGAGTTGAGATTCTGACTGTAAAAGTCTGTGTTTTCTGCACGTACTGTGACTAAACTTTGATATAAATCTTAGTTCAGTTGGGTTATAAAATATCATGGCTTGCAAATAAACTAAAACATCTTGAACTTTTCCATAGTTTGCAATGTTTCAAATGTTACATCTGCTTATGCAGAATTGCTTTATTTACACTGAATTAGATTAATTAGGTGATGTTTTTAAGAGAAATTGTTTATATGGATTCATTTAAGGGTATCTGACTAAAGGGAACTAAATATATTTGCCCACCAAGTATTTCAGAATATTACTTGTAAAAGAAAAAAAAAACAATCATTTCTTTTCCACTTGACAATTATCTGCTTGTATTTCGCACAAAATCCCAACTATATGCAATAAGGTTTGTGGTTGTAACATGACAAAATGTCCTCCTATGTGAGCTTTCATTTTTTTCTATTTTAAGTTTCACACTGAGATTTTCATTAAAACAAATAATATAAACACAAAATGCCTGAACACTTGGAGCCTGCCAGGCTGTGTGACTTCTTTAAAGTAAAACAATACTGCGGTCAGAAATTATGCCAAAAAAAAACATATCCAGAATGAAATATTGTCTTTCATTTTTCCAAACAAACTCGTTTACCTTTTTTTGCACAGCCACCATGAGCCCAATGATAAAAGAACTACAACACATGAATGCAAATAGCACATTTAAAATGGCCTAATAGCCATTTCTTATAAAAATGCATCATTCTGATCAATTGTACGTATTCAGGCATACACGCTTTCTTTAGCCTTTGCCTCTGATTGTATTTTCCAAATGTCAAGAGCTGAAAAATGACCGCCAAAAACACACAAGTCATTCAGCAACAATGGGGCCAAATGTGGAGGCGGGAAATGCAATGCATGGACACAGTTTACTTCCCCCTTTATCTTTTTTAGATGCAAAAATTGCATTGGATTTCATAGCACAATACTAAGATAAACCTTCTGCTCTTGTTCACGACAGGCTTATTATCAAACTATTATAAAACACCACTCCAGCCTCCCATAAAATGACATTCAAGTGTGCAAAAAACACCACAGGCTAACTCTAGAACAGTGGCAAGAAAGTGAATGAGAGAAAGTTCTCTAATAAACAGCAACTCCTACAATTCCTATTAAATCTCGAAGTTGTGTCTCCTACTAATGATGCTGTCCACCTGGCGTAACCCTGAGCTGCAAAACAGATACAGTTTGAGCACAATGCAGTTGTTTAGAGGGAGGGGAGAGTTTTAATGGCTGTGAGGCTCAGCAGGCTGTCTTTGTATGTCAAACTTCAAGGGAGTTTACAGAGAGAGAGAGGGAAAGAAAAGAAGAAAGGATGCCAGACCGACAACAGAGATGTCTCTGGGTCTTACCTGCCCTGGCATTGAGTTTTCACACAGGAGCGTTTCGTAGTCTATTGCAAAGACCGGGGCGTTATCATTTACGTCCAACACCGTGATCAGAGTGATGCCTTTCCCAATCTGGTTTGGATCCACTGGGGAAAAAATACAAAGGAAAAGGAACGAGTCCAGGTTCACATATTTCTGCAAAATTCGTTTTTAATTCTGCTTTTCCTGGACCTTGATATTCTTGGCTGTATTACTGAGTTTTTTTGGTTTTGTTTTTTGTTATTTTCTGATGCTTCATACTTAATCGCAGTAAGCATTCACTAAATGAAACAGTATTTCCTTTTTTGTTTTGTTTGGTTTCTTGTCCTATTGATCACCATGGTAGCCAGGTAAGGATAAGCCAGCAGTGTAGCAGAAGTATGACATACTCCCATACAGTGGCAATATTTCTAATGCATATTTGAGAGTATGAACTTCCTAATTATACTTTGGCATGAAACAATGCAAGGATCTATTGATTTTGCATGAATTTCCATGATTGTGAAGTTAGAAAAAACTGGAGGAACTGTCTGGTTAGCACACTGACATACGTTTATGTTAGCTAAGTTTAGCATTTGAAAGAAATGTTAGTATATAGTCTGCTAGTATTAGTGTAGCTAGAATTAGTTGGTGTCGACCAACATGCAGGCTTTAGCCAAAATACTGATGATACAATATTTGCTAACTTTAGTATTTTCAGTTAAATATAGCATATAAACTGCTAGTTGTACATAGTATTATTTAATTTTCAATAGGATGCAAGTTATAAGAAGCAAGTGAACATGTAAGCTGCTAAAAGCATAGTAGATAATAATTTTTACGTCTTCATGACAAAATATGACTCATTTCTATAAGCTGACTCGAGAAAAAAAAAAAACAAATTAAAGTTTTTGAAAGGGTCTTAACCCTTATGTCTAGAAATGGGGTCCCACCGACCCCACACACGTAAAACCTGTATCATTTGCCTCAGTCCTCGGGCACACAAGGGTTAACGTCTAAATGTAAGTAAGATTTAGTTACCAAGGAATTACCTTGAACTCAAAAAACCCTCCAATGTGGGTGATTTCAAATCATCCTGCAAAGAAGAGTCGACTTCTTCCAAAGTCTGCCGTTTTTTGTACTTCTACAAATCTTGGGAATACATTAAAAAAAATAAAAATACACAAATGTTCATGGTACCGCACTGCAAGCTTCAAGCTACTTCAAAGAGGCGGCGTTGTTAACCCGTCTGCTGTGGATCGGCTGTGAGCGATTAGCCTCAGTAAAGGCTTGTTGTCGGGGAAAGCCATGTGCGTGAACCATCCTCCACAGTGGGCTTCACGGCTCTGTCTGCTTGACACACACTGATGGCCAAATGGCTGCGTCTGAGTGCGAGACGATGATTTAGTGTGGCGTCGCCATGATGCCGGCCAGCGATGATGGGCTGACATTCGGGGCGACTCATTTGATGGTGATAAAAAGGGCGCGCAGAGCCTCGGGCCACAGACTTGTTGTCATTGGCGTGGACTGGACGGAGCGCAGGGCGGATGAAATGTGAGTGACTCCGGCTCGAGTGCCCAGCAAGCCTCCACTGAAGCATACTTGCTCTCTTTTTTAGCTACATAGAACGCATTTACTATTAATAATGTCAGAAGGCAGCGGAGGGCAGGGAATATCAGCGGCAATCCTCCAAATCAAAGATGTTTTTGAGCTGAAAACGGCGCGTGAGTATCACTGTGTGTCAGAAGTCAGTACCTCACGCATGAGGGACTGTTGTGACATTTCATATGGCTATTATTATATCCTGCCTTCTCTCTTGTGCTATATCAGGCGACACTTCTGAAATCAACCAAGAAGTACATCTGTGTGCCATGAGACGTAAATAAGAAAAACAGCTTTGAAGAGGGGAAGCATAAAAGGTTTGGAAAATATAAAAAAAATAAAAAATAAATAAACCGAACAGTCTTTATACAACAGTCACTTTTAAGATAGGAAAACAGAAGAAGTGCAGTGCTGACAGGCTGCTAGTCTTCTTTAACTTATACTGGTGTGACGCAGCTGTCTGAAGTGCTCAGTGGGTTGCGTGCTGATGATAGTTGGCCACTGTGTTAGCGTAATGTCAGTAAAATGATGGGACTGCAAAGCAAAGAGGGGGGGAAAAAAAAGGTGTTCACGTCCTTGTAGCATTGACAGATGAACAAAAACAAAAAAAAAGGCATGCGGCACTTCTTCACATCGCATTAACATTGTTCACCCGTGGGTGAGACGGTCTGCCCTTAGTCAGCATCTCGTCCCCACGGCTCAGGGAGACATGGAGGTCAGAGTGACCGTCCTGCGTGTAAATTAACATTCCCTGACAGCCGTGCGTCAACCCCGTGACTATGTGCTGTAATTTCCCCTGTACTGCAGACTAATGGGCATTAGGAAGTCTGAGAGGAGCGACAATTTTTTACTGACAGGCTAAATGACACTTCTCTAAACCCTGGGGGGCATTTTTGTAGAAAGAGAAAATGGACAGAATCTTAAGTAAGTACATGGTGTAATAAATTGACAGGCACATTTGAAGAGACTCTCTTCAAGAGAGGTAGGAAAATATGAAGAAAAAAAAGACAGGGCAATTCACTGCTGCCATTTTTCTGTTAGCATTAAAGATACCCTAAAGCTGATATTTTGATATTTTAAAAAATATAGTCGTGTGAGAAAAATACAACACTCTACAACAACATATGTGTTTTTCTTACACATTTATGAACAGTGATTATAAATTGTCAAGAAAATAATACAAAAAAAAATGTCTGGATAATACCTTCTGTTTAAAATGCAAAAAAAAGGGTATTTTTTCTGAAGCAGAATGAATTTGGATAGCTCCACACGCCTAGAAGCCCAGAACCACACGCAGGTGTATCTCATATGAATGTGGTGCACATAATGAGATCATGGCTACTCGGCATTTTGTTTGGCCTGTTCAAATCCCACACATTCAGCTTGCTGTGATCTTGACGGTTGAACTGCGGTGAGAATGAAACAGCTGTTTGAGGGCTTTAGAAAAAAGCCTGTTGCAGCTTGTCAGTGTGGTAAAGAGTTCTCTAAAGATTTTTAAAATCAGCTACTCCATCACATGGAAAATGGCCTAACCTAAAAGCAGACTGTATGGCACTAAATGAAGTCTTCAAAAACCCTAAATCACATGACCTACTTGGCTCACTTGTTGCCATGGAGGTGAATCCCTCTACCATGAGAAAGACACCACACAATTTTAGCTTTGATATGAGGCGTGTGTTTAGGAAACTTTGCTTTCTTTTAAAGGTCAGACTGGAGTCTGCCAGAGAGAACAATGATGTTCTCTGTACTACACAAACCAACAGAAGAAGCTGTTGCTCTGACTGTGTGTACTCTGTTCTTCATATCATTGATTTTACTACCAGCTCAAAGCTTCTATGTTTAGCTGTGTTTCTCCCTGTACTGCGGGTGCTGAAGGAGATACTGCTTCAACTGATTTTATTGTTTCATTACATGGAAACTACACAAACTACAGTGATTCTCTGTTTTTTTTTTGTTTTTTTTTTTTTGTGTGTGTATCTGCTCTGTCTTCTCAAATCCCATGTCACCCACAATGAGACACATTGTCCTTGGATAGAAAACTTTTTTTTAGCATTGAAACAATAAACTACCTGCCTCTGTATTGTTTTTAAACTACAATCAAAACTGTCTTTATAGCAGTCACTGTATTAAATGGTTTTGCAATGTCTTAAAAAGTCTTACATTTATTTTTTTATTTAAAAAAAGAAACATATACAGGTCAATTTTTCATACTGTTTTAAAATACATTGAGCTATTTCTAAAACGTGCGCATTCATTCGTTTTGTGATTTTTATTCAATCCTATACCTCAATTATAGTAATAACTAATCTTTACTATAAATAAAAGTTGAATGAAATTCTGCACTTGTAACTCAGTGGAACTGAATTTTCTGATTAACCTTTTTATTTCCTGTCCCTTTCTGGAAGGGCCCTCCCACAGATTCAGCCATAACTGCAAGAACAATTACTTGAAAAATACTATTACTTAACAGCAGTTACTTAATGATTTGACTAACGGTGGAGAATTTGAACAAATATGCTGTATTTCTCACTATCTCATTGCGGTCGACTTACAGCTCTCGATGGCTAAAATGGTGAGATTGTGGACGGAGTTGGCTTCTCGGTCCAGAGACTTGGCTGTGCTGATGATCCCGCTCAAAGCGTCAACGTTGAAAAAACGCTCCAAGTCGGTGTTCCTGTCAATGGAGTACCTAGGCACAGAAACGCATCTATATTACACGTGATACACTGCTAAAAAATGAGAT
This sequence comes from Poecilia latipinna, assembly GCF_001443285.1. Taxonomy (NCBI): domain Eukaryota; kingdom Metazoa; phylum Chordata; class Actinopteri; order Cyprinodontiformes; family Poeciliidae; genus Poecilia; species Poecilia latipinna. The sequence goes on from NW_015112852.1 coordinate 242,624, forward strand.
TAACTTGTATTGATTTGACATTAAAGTATAGTAGTTTCTTTTACCTGAAGGAAAACATTGTTCTGTCCTTTTTCATCTGTTTGTGGGAAATTAAAATAATAAGCTCCATACTTACCTCCTTGTATTGATTTTAAACTTCATGAAATATTTTTTTTCTTCCCAATTACTCTCTAAATGTCACAGATAATGTCACCTTTTTCTGGAACTTATAGGATGACACAAAGGTCTATTAAATTTTGATAAAAGTGAAGACGGTACCTCAACACACAACACTTACTGAGTCCTTTCAATACTAAAAGAAAATTACAGTTTCAATTAGCCTACATCCAAGGGATATTATTGCAGTGTAATTCCACTCTTGTGGTGGCATTAGTTCCACAGTAATTTTAATTTCAACAGATGTAGAGAAATATATTGCTGATTCTGATAACAGTCACAGGGGCAAAAAAAGGCAATTTACAGCTACAATGGAGCAGTAATTAGATTTTCTGATTAAGATTACTAACAATCCTAACAGACCAAGCATGAATACCATACAATATTCATTCAATTAGAGCAGAAGGGGGGCATCTCGAGAGTGACACTGCAAAGATTGACAATGTGAGTGCTTGTTTGGAGTCGTAAATGCCACTGCGCAAGTGTCGGGCCTTGACCCTCCTGCAGGAATGCCCTTCTCTTGTTCAAGATGGCATTTTATATTTGCAAATGCAGCACTCCTTGGCCCGCCCACCATCTGCTGCTGTCTTTGTGACAGCCAGATTGGGGACTTTCAAGGCTCTGTGGAGTCTGTGTTTGTAGATAATATTGAGAAGCAATTTGTTTGCATATTTGGGGTGCTGTTTACTCTTTTTTTTCTTTTCCTCTACGCAAAACTCTGTAAACTAATTGCATAACTTAAAGTTGAAAGGAAGAGCAGTGTCTGGGGTTTTTTTGTTTCCAATCAGATTTCTGGCCTATTGTTGCGTGGCGCAGCGGAGAAGCACGGCGTTTGTACCTGATGCCGCTGTTGGAGTTATCTGGATCGTGGGCAGAGACTCGACCGATCGAGGTGCCCACTCTGGCATCCTCAGAAACATTCAGTTTGGAAAGCGGCGTCGAAAAGATGGGCGGCTCGTTCACATCTGCCACGGCAACCTTCACTGAAGTTATGTCGCTAAATGGTCCGAGGCTCAAGAAATTGGAGTCAATGTTCCTGTTTGTGGCCTCGATTCTTAGAGCGAAGCCGCTTCTCGTCTCGAAATCTAGAGGCTGCGAGGAAAAAAAGGGACAAAAGAAAAATAACAGAAAATGGGTCACATCAAGGTTTCTACACATCTTTATTGTAAAAATTCCATGTCTTTCCACATTTTCAGATATTTTAGCCCATTTTGGGCAAATTTTGCTTAAGTAAATATATAAGACATGTTAAGCTTATGGAAAAAAAAAATAAGGTGTTAAATATTAAACCCGCAACATTCTCTAACTGGAAGAAAGATGTAATAAAAAATAGAGAATGACTCCTGGAAGGATGGATAACAGACAGACAGATGGATGGATCTACTTTTTAAGGATTAAATCCTGGATGTTTATATATATATTTTCCATATTGTTTCCTTTTCAAATACTCATTGAGACCTGGAAGTTTCCCACAGATCAGAAATTTTCTTGAGTCTGAATTAAGAATGCAGTAGCTACCTTTTATAAAAATGTGTTTTATACTTGTTGAAACTGTCACTATGTCCTGACAGTAGAATATGAGGCAGATAAGGGCGTGAGCTGCATGTACATGAGAATGATTGACAGTGCTAAGACATTCCTTCTTTCTCTAATTGGGAGAGACGTATTTCTGCAGATGGCAGAAGGACCACCGGAAGGAGCCAGAGAGGCTTTTTTTCTTTCTACTGTTTTGTTTGTCTCACATTCTACAGGCATGACATAGTGACAGGTTTAGCAAATATGTAAAAAAAAAAAATTTTAATCAAAATTACCTACAGCATCTTTAATTTTGTTATTTGTCAAACAAGAAAAGAGCCTTGAAATGTTTTTTTAACACTGTTCTTTGCTGTACAAACATAAAATATCACCATTTTCTGTCAAGGATAAATGAGCAGCTTGTGTGCAGATACGTTTATATTCATTTACCCAATCTAGTGATATTGATCACAACTAAGGTTGTGGTCTCCAGCACTCCTAAAATTTAACACACTGTCAGACAAAGTGATTTGATGATAAATCGTAGCGACTTTGTCCCACAAATGAACCAACGGTGATTATAAAGAAAGGCACACAGGGTGGATGAAAGCGAACAAAGATAAATGCTTTTGAAACAGTTTGTCTGGCTTATTAAACTCCCTGTGCAAAATGTAATATACTGAGCACGCGGATTTGACAGTTTCACTGTCAGAGATTCACTTCTGCCTGGTATTTGTCTGAGTTTTGGTATGAAACAAACAAAGGATCAAATTGGCCAGTCTGACAAGAACTGCTTGTGGGCAGCAATGGTTCTAGCTCTCTGACCAAGGAGAGGCAGCAATGAGCTGTCACATTCACGAGGCCTGAAGAGACCGTTTCAAGACTGAAACCTGGGAATCTGACCCATGAACTTATGATGTACTGTACTATTTATATATTACTAAACAGAAACAGAAAAAAAAAAACATTTTGTTATAAACAAAAAAAAAAAAAATCCTACTACAGTGAGGTGAAACATATGGTGTTAAATATTAGTGTTAAAATACTCTGTGCTCCATGACTGGAAACCTAACAGTAATAGGCTGAGGATGATTGTTGTCCATCGTTATTCATCAAAATAAGAACAAATAAAGTGAATGTAGAAAAATTTACTGGATAAAGTAATCCATTTAGAGACCTAAAATGTAAAATGATAATAATTATCACCTTTCAGGATCCTAAAATGTTTAGTCATTGTTTTTATTACAATTTATTGAGCTCAAATGCAAGAACTCCTTTTCAATTAATAATGCATTACTTATTTGATCACATTTATTTCAATATGGAGGCCATATATGTCTTCTTGCCGCTTCTTGTCAGACAGGCAGAAAGATCCTAGACTATTTAATTTAACAACCCAGACCATCAAACTACCACCACCATGTTTAACTACTGTACTTTTTTGTTCTAAACTGCTGGTTTTTTTAATTAATGGGGCACACACACGCACACACACGCAAACTTTCAAAAATTTCCACTATTGTCTCTCTAGTTCACAACATATTTTCCAAAACGTATTGGCATTTGTGGTAATTTTTCTTTCATTTTTTAAAATTTGACTATTTTAATAAAAATGTTGGTTGCTTATTTTAAACGAATACAATTCACGCTTAAAACATTGTTTAGCAACTTTTGTGTAATCCCCATCTCACAAAAATGTGCTATTTTTACTTAATATCATACTCTGGGAATCGCATACTGACAAGTCAAATCCACAATATATATATATATATTTTTGTCAAAAAAAAAAAAAAAAAAAAAAAAAAAATTTATAAAGAAATGTTTTTGTCTGTCGCAGATAATAAAAAAAT
>NW_015112852.1:249143-265749 GCF_001443285.1 Poecilia latipinna
TATAACCCTGGGGGAATCCAATACAAAAAAAAAAAACCAAAAAAAAAAAAAAAAATTTTTTTTTAAAAAAAAAAAAAAAAAAAAAAAAAAAACTTCTAAAAGCTATGTATCTGCTACGGCCATACATAGAAAACTGACAGTTTTTTATTTTGTGAAAATATGTCTATTTTCCAAACTCTACCTTTTGCAGGATAATAACCCCCTCTTGTGTGTCCTCGTCTGTTGTTATATTGAACATCCCGGGCCCGTCACCGTCCATGATCCTGTAGTCCATTTCCGCGTTGGAGCCGATATCAGCGTCTGCCGCTTTGATTCTGGCCACCACAGATTGCACTGGTAGCGACTCCAGCACTGTGTACTGATAGCTTTCTGCAAAGGGAAGGACAGGAGTGGCTGTTTGTAATGGATGTGCTTATTTTTTTGTAACCAGCACGCTTGCGTTAGACTAACAAGCAGGGGCAGTGACACATCAATCTCGGTTTTCAGTCCAATTTGTGGTAAAGTCAGCAAGGAAGAAAAAAAGGGAAATTATGCTATTAAAATAGCAAGACCGACTTTAGTTCACAGTGTTCAAGAAGTTTCACATTTAAAAGAATGCATGTGGCAAAATTTAAAATTTCTCCTCATAGAGGCTGTCCCGGCTTTGATAAATTTTAGAAAATTGTTTATGGTCTGTTGATTGATTAGAGAATAACCCGCCTTCATACTTATGCAATGCTATTTTGTCCCTTCTACTTCCAAACAAACATTTCATACCTGTGTACTTCAGTCGTTGTTCTTAGTTTATTTTTCATTGCATTTCAGCTTTGTAAGGAATCATGGATATTATTTTAGAAACTTTGAATTGCCCTCTGTTGACAATTATTTCTGTTACTAATTATCATTTGGGCGAGTTGATTCTTATCAATAAATTAGTTTTGAACAATAATAATAATAATAATAATAATAATAATAATAATAATAATAATAATAATAATAATAATAATAATCTGACAAATGGCATTAAAAAAACTTAAAATGCAAACAAACAGAAAGCAAAACAATTGATCCAAAAGTAAGGCAATTATATATATATATATATATATATATATATATATATATATATATATATATATATATATATATATATATATATATATATACAGGAATAAATACAAATGAGCTTGAATCTCCAATTTGAGTAGGTAAATAGTTTTAGTACTCATAAATATTAGCATTGTGCTGCAGTAGCAGATACAAAAATCCACTGTAGCTCCTAAAACTGTGAACCACTGGGTCAGTTTGACTGTTTTCAGGCAGAGAAGGAAAAAAAAAATATAGCTGGAACTGAATCTCTACATTTTTCTAAAAATATTAGCACTGGCAATGCAGCACAGCTTGGAACCACAGGAAATTAGAAAAAAAGCCAAACCTTCATAACTTTTTCAGGACGTTAAGATCTGAATGATTTGATGATTTGTTTACATGTTTACTGTTTTGGGGAACACAGAGAAGAGAAACAAAAATACAATTTACCTGAAGTGAATTCATTTGTTTATAATAAAGAGGCTAAGAAAGCCTTGAAGTAAATGGTAGAATTTTGTAGAAAAGACAGCAAAGAAGGCAAAAAATAAATAAATAAATAAATAAATAAATAAATAAATAAATAAATAAATAAAATATATCCCATTTGAACTGCGAGACTCCACAAGTTTTACTTTTAGGAGAGTGGATGAAGCCAGATGGAAAATTTCTGCACTTTGAGGCTGTCCAGGCCAGAAGAAAGGAACAACAGGAGTCGCGTTTAAATCCCTTTGTTACATTTCACTGGATGAAATGTCCACTCAAGGATTCTATTACTCCAAAAAAAACTCTCCATTGTGTTCTCCACGCTATTGTTTGACCCCCTGAATTTAAAGTACTCCTACAAGAATAAAGAAGGGAATCATATTCATAATCATAATCTCCCCAATCACCAAGCCAGAGCTCATTACCAGACCTTTCTGTGTTCCTCAGTGTCTCCCTCAGCCACATTCTAAATGCTAATCTGCCTGACATTGTTTGCCACCATGTAATCTTTATAATGGCTTTTTAATTTGCCATGGAATAGCAGCTCTTTAAAAGCCCCCCAAAAATACTTTTCTCCCATCCTATTACCCTTGCACCCACCTCCTACTCTTCCCCGTCCCGAGCCTTTTCCCCACATAGCATCAGCTAAGCAGTGCTCCTGGATTCAATCTGCTCTGAAGCCCTGTAATGGCATATCGATTCTGACCCATGACCCTGTGAGCACAACAGCAGGAGCAAAACCCCCCAGAATTCTTCTAAAGTCTCTTTCTTCTCAGTGTGACAGCGCTGGGTTAAAACGACACTGATGACTTGTCGCGCAAACTTGAATCTCTCTTTCACCCCGGGGACTGGCAAATTGACTCGGCTTCACGGCAGTCCAGTGGTGACTGCGCTCCAGCCGGACCAGCGGTCAGGCTATCACCAGTAAACCGATTGCCGGTGCTTCGGGATTATCATGAGAAGCACTGCATGCCTTTGAATCGTAAAGCTTTTCCTGGAAGCCATTAGCAGCCTGTGCAAAGGGCTGACAAAATGAAAGAAAAAGGAAAAAAAAAAAAAGAGAAACCTGATTGATCTTGGTGTCCAATGCAAAAGGAATGGCTGTCTTTGATGAAGAATGAAGCTGGGAGGTGCAGCGTTTATAGACAGACTGTTTTCTTAATTTTTTTAGGAAAAGTCCAAGTTCTTGCTGAAAATATAAACGTAAGGTTGTAATTTTCAGGTTTTCAGCTATTCATAACTGTTTAATTTTCTCAGTTTTTGCAATCTTAAACTCTTAAATAAAATCCAGAGGAACCATTTTCCATTAGAGTTCACAGAGTGATACAAATCTTTTTGTATACGGTTTCACGGCAGTCCAGTGGTGGCTGCGCTCCAGCCGGACCAGCAAATGGCTTAAAGGTTTGTTAGAGAGCATCAGTTCTTGAGCGATTCATTGTGAGGTTAAATTCTTAAACAACATCCCAATCTTTGGAGATCTTACACAGCAGAATTCAGTTCATCATCTGAAAGCAGTTCAAGTACAGTTCAACTCCAACTACACCAAGAGACGGCCTTCTGCCAAAACCGAGACATATCCATGAGTTAGAATGACCTAGTCAAAGTCCAGACATACAGCTAATTGAAAATCTGTTGATTGATATCTATAGATGCATTTACATTCAATTTAACTACGAAAGATCCTTTTCGCAATCAACTGGCAAAAATTTTAGTCTACATGTCCAAAGCTTGAAGAGAAGCCCTAATCCCTGTTAAATTAAGTTCTACAAAATTAAAGTTAAAAAGACAGATCGTATTTCTCCTACTTTAGCTTATTTTCATTGACTCCTTGTTAAATCCAGAATAGAGTTTAAGATTCTTCTTTTCACATATAATCAGCTCCATCATTATTTTTATTAATAAGAAGTTATACGTCAGCGATTTGACTATTCCGCATGTTCCTAACAGAACACTTTGCTCTCAGACTGAAGGTTTACTGTAACATGGCAAAGTGTGAGAAGAGGTATTAATTTTGAAAAATCAACTTCATTCATTTTCTGTGAAACTTCGTTCGACCAAAACTGACAGGAAAAGACTTGCTGCTTTTCTTTATTAAAAAGTAATATGGAAAAAAGTAATTTTTAAAGCGGTTTCTTTCATCCGTGTGAAAAAAAAAATCCCAGTTATTTTTACTATGTTGATCGAGTGCCCTTATTCACTTCTCTTAGTTCAAGTGGTCTTGCAGTGATAGTACATCTTAAGAGCTGCATTCAACCTAGAGATCAAAACCAGTGGGAAAAAAAAAAAAAGAAGAAAAAGATGTGGAGGTTTTAGTCTGATTGCTAAGTAGCTGCTGAACATGTAAAAACTCAATCAGCTCTGTGGAGGCAGTCAGAAAGAGGTCTCTTACTGTGAGCGAACCGAGGTGGGTTGTCGTTGACATCGGTGAGAGTGACCGTGACAGAGGTGGTGCCGGAGAGGCCGCCCATTTGGCCCACCATGTCTTTGGCCTGAATGACCAGCACATACTGGTCTTTCGTCTCCCGGTCCATGTTGGGTAAAGCTGTCCTTATGACACCTGCAAAGTGAGTGAGACAGAGAGAGAGAGAGAGAGAGAGAGAGAGAGAGAGAGAGAGAGAGAGAGAGAGAAGATGGTGATGATAAGAGTGGGAAACTTTTGTTTTTCTCAAATCTCATCTCGGTATTCTTCTATGATTAGTGAGGGATCCATCCTTTATGAAACATTTAAAGTGAGTTATAATCAATTTGAACATCATCAAAATATTCCATTCATTAAAATAGGAAACTTGTACATAGCTTACATAGTATTATTGCAAGTTTGTTCATTTTGTATAATAGAATATTATTTAAGATGAATATCATTTTTTTTTTCTTTCAGAAACGCTGCTCAGCTCATTCTTTCCTGTGTCAGCTGTCCAACAGTCATTTACACCTTACACAATGAAGATTAGCTACAAAAACTAATCACTAAGTGCTGCATCCTAGCATATTAACGGAAAGTTGAGTGGAAGAAAAGCGTGGTGTAAAAAGATGTGAAACTAAAAGGGTTCAACCCTCCATTATAGATGACAGGACTATAAGCTTGTATATTATTTGTTTTTTACATATGGGTTCATTAGTTTGGATACCTTTGTCTGATATTGGTCTGAATGACTAGGCTAGTACTTGAATTGGTTTGAGGACCTGAAATATTTAGGCAAGACAACAAAACAAAAACACAATAAATCAGTGAAGGGCAATTACTTTTTCACAACACAGTACATTTTACTTTAATTTTAACTCTGACGATGAAAAACAGATGATTTAAAGTACATTTAATCACTTAACTAGTATTAAATGTAAAATGTACTGACATTTTCCCACCTGTTAATCCTTTTGGCAACTGCACCACTCAAGTCCTTGAACGTCTAACTGATCTGAAGATATCATTTCACACTGCTAAAGACGGTTTACATCAATCCTTCAGTAGGCAATTCTGAGGATTCTCCAAGTCAAAGTGAAAGTCTGCGTCGGCTGTTGCCTCTGTTGCCGTGATTGGTGTGTGTGTTCTCCGCTTGAAAAGTGCTGTCAATCCAAACGGTTTAGTGGTTTGATGTATGATGAGGCAAATGTTCAGACACTGTCACAAAAGTGAGCACATGCAAGGGGACAATTTGGCCGCCAGGGGAGGAATCATCTGTCTCTTCCCGCTGTCATGATTGATCTCTATCGAAAAAAGATAAGAGATGTGACAACGCTGGCATCAAATAACTGCCATTTGTCTGGTTTCACCTGAACCCCTCCAAATGCCAGCTACCGTAGCACAGAGGTAAACATTTCAAATGACTAAAGAAGAAAATATTTGTTTTTTTTTATTTATGGCACTTTTCTAATCTAGAGTTTATCCCTTAAATACAAAGATAATTCCAGAAAAATGAACGCAACCCATTTAAATCAAAGAAAAGCGTTGTAATCCTTCAAAAGCAATCAGGGGTGCTTTCAAAGTTAATGATTTGCCACACAACGTGTTTCATTCATTAAATGGCACTTATTAAAGATTCCCACAGAGTATGGAAGATTACTCATTAAGAACCACATAAAGCCGCAGCGCACAGTTCTTGAATAAATGAATCATATTTTCATACTTTATCAAATTCGCAGTCTGATATAGGAGATGGAAATAGGGCCTCGTTCTCAGAGCTGGAACCTAATGAATTTCTAAGTCTAATCCTTGAAATTACATAAAACATTGCATGGGATCCAATTTAATAAAAGAGTATGTGAATGCTAAAGCAGATATGCTCAGGTTCCCATATATTACAAGTTACATGTATTTTTCACTCAAAGCTTCATGTTTAAAGTGTGCATACTGACACTTTTAACCCAATGTGGCTCTTATAAAGTCTTCCACAAGAAGATTCAAATTCCTCCTGCCGCAGAAGCTGCATTTTAATATACACTGGCAGTCTAAGAACAACTCAATCAGTGTTGGACTCTAGTTACATCCAATGAAAAAATGAGAAACCTTCATTTTACACTGGGACTAGGCACAATTGTGGAGTTTTAAAGTGTAAAACAATCCAAACAGTAGTTTACATCAACGACAGAAAGTGACCACCTGAGTGATTTCATGTTTGTTTTAAATAATGCCACCTATCACAGTTCCTTCTTAAAAGCTGCTGAGGTAAGCATATCTTTTTTCTGTGCAGAGAGAGAGACTGCATGGCATACAATGAAATTAATCAATATCATCACACTTTTGCTGCTATCATGCTGTGTGATGTGTTTTTGGTATTTCCGTAATTTATTAATTACAAAATGCGCTTTATAAAAGGAGCATTTCAAGGGAGAACAAAAGCTATTCAATCTAAACCTAATAATTGGTCATGCAGGAACTGATAGTGAATCTTTTAAATCTTCGTAAGGAAATTTTGGTCCAGGGTTTTTTGCCATGAACAGCAGGTTTAACCCACCCAGGAAGTCTTAAGAGACGGGCCATTTAGACCCCACAAGAATTTTATTCTGTGTGTGGCCTGGCATGCACTTTCACAATAATTTTCCCAATTTTTTATTATTTAATCATTAACACTGAAGTTATCTGGCGTAAATGAGGCCTGTAGTGCTTTAGAAGTTGTTTTGGGTTCTTTTGAGATCCCTGGTTCAGTCACCGATGAATTCTTAAGAGCAATTTGGGAAGGCTCATTACTGTTCCATGTTTTCTCCATTTGTGGATAATGACTTTGCAGTGGTTTTCTGGAGTCCAAAAGGACTACAACTGTCTTTGTAAATCTTTCCAGACAGACAGATTTCAATGAGTTTCTTTGTTGTCTGTTCAGCTTCCTTTTTCCTTTTCTGCTGTTTTCTCTCTGAAATACTTCATAAAATAAATGTTCAGACTGAGTCACAAGTATTAATTTTTTTTTATATATAAAATGAGACGGCAATATTTATTTCTAGCATTATAGTTATTCGAATCTGAAAGCAGTCAGCAGACTGTGACCCATGCAGGAACAGCATAATAACGTAATCTTTCTCTGATGGATGGCACTGGATAAAAAAGCCAAAACGGACAGCTTCCACGCAGCGAGACAACACTGATCTGATGGGTACAGACACATCCGATCAGTCAGCACCACAACGACTCGGAGCACAACTTTCCTGAAACAGATATACCACAACACGCCTCCGTCTTCTTCCACACACTGGTGGGTTTCCAACTGCAAAGTGGGATTTCCCTTGATACCAGTATTTTCGGCTTACGCCTCCTGAGCTGCTGTGCGTATCGCTGGACTGATACTCTTCATTTTGAAATTTCTGTTTCCACAAACACTGATCTGACTTTAAAGCATCATGTTAAGGAATATTAATTTATCTTTCTTCTTCTTCCTTGTCATTCTTTCCCACTTGCCCATTCACACTTGACCCAAACTCTAATCTCTGCTCACTCATTTTTTTCCCTTCAGGTAGTCAGCCCTGCTGTACATAGTAGTAGAATGTCTAAAAAAAATTATATTCAATGTAAGTGGAATATTTTTTGCCAGTGATCTCAGAAAATGAAACTTTATTATATGGAATAGCCACATAAAATAATGTATTTTTAGCCTATGCTTCTTGTTTGTTGTTGATAATGGTTTACAGATCATGAGAACCCAAAATTCTGTCTCAGAAAATTAGAATACTCTTGAGAAGGTCATTACTGGAATCGAATGGTGTCCCACTATAATCAGCTAATTGACTCAAAGGTTTCCTGAGCCTTTAAATGGACTCTCACTCCGGGTCAGTCGGGTACACGTTCATGGGGAAGACTGCTGACTGGACAGATGTCCAGAAGACAGTCACCAACACCATTCACAAGGAGGGTAAGCCATATAAGGTAACTGCTGAAGAGGCTGTTTGTTCACATATTCAAGCACATCCTAACGAGAATGCCTGAACATCAGCTTATGATCAGAATATGACCCATACAGGCCAGCAAGTCAACCTATGAGCGGCAAATATGAAGAAAAGAAAAAAAGATCAATTTCGGAGCAGTATTAGTCACTGTCCATATTTAAATGCAACTGAGCTGCTATGGCATGACTATCCTGCACCATCGCTCCATTGTGACTGAACTGAATAATTCTGCAAAGAAGACTTAGAAAAAATTCAATCACAACAAGGTGAAAGACTCATTAATAGTTTTCACAACTGCTTATTTGGCAGTTGTTCTGACCAAGGGGGGCAACATGTAATTAGACTAGGGTCTAGTTAGTTTGTTGCAATTACTTTGTTCCATAGAACTGGGTTGTTTTGAAAATCTTTTTTTTTTTCCCCCTTAGTACATAAAATCAGAGCATGAAACAGACTTTTATTGTATTTACCCAGGCTGTCTTTATCTGACATACAACAACAATTTATTTCATGATCTTATTAAGTGTGGCACAAAAAATAAAGACAGAGGAAATATGTCTACATGTGACAGAAATGTTTAAGGATGCTCAGATCCCTGAAATGCAGCCTGCTGACAAAGGATCAAAAAGTGGGAAGATTTCTGAAACAAGGGAGGATACATAAAGGAAAATTACGCAATCAGGGAATAGTTGGCACACCTTTTAAGATAATCTGCTAGCAATCATTAGATACGAAAGCAGCTAATATTAATGCAATTGACAGAAGAAGCAGCTGTGCTACATCATGCCATCTTTAATTGATGAGCCATTAAAACGAGGCCTTTGAATTAAGTATTTTTTACTTCAACACATGCTACCTTGGTATTTTATCTCTGTATGTTTCATTCTTTACTAAAAGGATGCAAAAGTATTTTCTTTGTGTCTTTTTCTCTGTGGTATATGAGCTTTATTTAGCAGCGTTCGCTCTTCAATATTACTCATAAGTTTGCTTCCTGTTTTCAGAGCAATTACCGCTAATTTCTTTGTTGTTGTTTTTTCAGATGAAAGTGACTGGAAACTCTGAAAAGAAAAGAAAAAAAAAAAAAAACGGTTGCCAGTTTTCCTTGAAAGTTTATGGCTTCAAATACCATATTTTAGAAATAAGTAAAAATATGCAACAAATATGAGAATCAACCTTTCCACTGGCTTCAAAGCATCTCATTTTAAAATGCACTTTTCTTATACAGTAGTGCGGCTAAGACATTATTAAAACTGAATCAACAATCACTCAGTTAATAGACTGTTTCCTTGACAATATATTTTCAATAAAAATAAATGGATGCGTTGATGTTTTTTGCAACACAGAAAAGGAATAAAGTAAGCACTATCTACACTGAACATCTGTGTAGGATTTTTCTCACTCACAGAAACCCTCTCTGTCGGAAAGCAAATTCTGCCCCATGATTACAGAACATGTCAAATCACGAACATAAGGAACACGATAACTCAAACCTGAGGGTTGAGTGCAAAACACGGTTCAGTTGCTTCAAATGATAACTCAAGACGAGAGTCAACAACCAGACCACTGAGGTGACCGTGGGTGTTGTGAGCTTATATTATATCTGGTAAGTGCTTTCGTTTTTCATTGAGTCAATGTTTCATGTCATGTGTCAGTATAAAAACCATGTATTGATTTCTGCAGATAGCATTAACTCATTACTGTCTGCTTCTCTTTCCAGATGATGATCTTCAGTGTTTAACCATAATAATCAGGTTAATCTGGGAATAATACTTTATTGTTGGGTTATACCATCTGTGCCCTACGAGGAAATCAGTGATGGGTGAGAATACCACATTCCTGACGGCAGGGCACAACCCATTCACACACCCTGACCATGACACAAACACACATAAACTATAACCAAATTGCTCTAGTGCAGGCTTTATATGAAATAATGAGAAAAGTTAGTCAATCAACTGAATGTAAGTCCAAACAAGGTGCTGCTGCGGGAAAACTACAATGTCAAAGTTTAAATTGTGTTATTAACGTCTTTGGTTACTATTGAGCGCCGTAGCCAAAGCCTCACAGGTAAAACACATATTGGTAATATGGGAAAAAATGAAACTAACACAATATCTGTATGATTCCCTAATATAATATGTACTGGTGACAGCTGTTTGGAGAAATGGGAGCCACAGTATCTTAAAGAAGCAATGCTGCTTTTCTTGCAGATTATATTTCTTCCCACACTCCATTTTTACTGATCACCATAGGAATATTAAATTCGGGGATATTCAACATTAAAAACAAAAAAAAAAAAGAAAAAGAAAAAAATCCAGTTGTGTCACCACATAGGGTGGTTGGTGTGAAAGAAGAAGATGTGGAAGATAGGATTAGATAGAAACAGATGACCTGCTGTGGCAACCCTTAAAAGGAAAAGCCAGAAGAAAAAGAAGAAGCTCTGGTTGTGCCACTGTTGGAGGCATCTCCTGTAATAAACAGTCTTTTACATCTCTGTGGAGGCATTGGAGCTCACTCTTTTTACTATAAAGTAGCTATATTTGTTTCAGTGTGACCGACAAAAAGAGAAACAGAAAAATTCTGAAAGAGTGCAAGTGCTTTTTGTGGTTTTAATTCCTTTTGGGGGGTTCTATCCACATTTCCCCCACTACGCTGTGGTATGAGAAAAGTCTCACACATTTAATTTTTGCACAGAGGGAAGACGATCCAGAAAATGAAGCCTCCTTCTGACCATTTGGTCATGGTGAAAAAATAAAAAAGAATTCCAGTTGGTATTTAATTTATTTTCTCTGCTATTCCTTAATAATGTCATTACAGACCCACCACCTGACAGTGGTATTGGCTTTCAAAGTAAATGGCTCAGTTTGTTAAATTATAGTGAGCTGCTCACTTCTTTTTCCGTAAAGCCACAGCTTGTGAGCTCACACTGGGATGACGCAGGTCAATAAAACAATAATCATCACTTCTTTTTATAAATCATGGCATTTAATGAACAGTGCAACATTCGGCTGTGAGGTAAATAAATGCCTTTCTCCTCTAAACAACATGGGTTTTTTTTTTAATTCTAAGCAAATGCTTTAATATTCAACCATTTGCTGTATTTATCTGTTGCATTTGTAGATGCATACTTAAAATCTGTATGCAGAGTGAGCCAATTAAAGAGCACGACTCACATCATCGACCGATCCCCCTGGTGACTAAATTCCATCAGATAGCCGACTTCAATCCCACAAAGCTCCGTAAATATCAGCAAGATGCAAACAAAAGTTGTTTTTTTGTTTGTTTTTTTTCTGGTTCTGTGCTCCATAAACATCAGGCATGCATGTTTAGACTTGGAAAAAACCCCGGCGTCTTTAAACATTCGGGATGACTAAATATGTAGAGGAAGCTGGGTAATGTTTTGATTATCATAAAAGCTGCGGAAATAAAAATATGTTCAGTCTGCAGAGCTGGAAATGGGAGAAATAAATGTTCCCACCAAAGCATAAAAGTAATATTGTCACTTTAACATTTTTATATTTTTGTCACATTGCAACTACAGTGCATATCATTTGAATTTTATTTGATCCACCAATATAAGGTAGTGCTGAAATATGAAGTGGAAGGTGTGCTAAAATAAAACTGACTAAATCAAGTCCAATCTATCAAACAAAATGCAAAGCTTGAAGCAAATCCGAAAATGGAAAGAGTACGGCATAACTGTAAATCTACCGCAACATGAAGTCCATCCGATCCAACAGCCCAGTGAGGGAGAGAATAAATCAAAGAAACAGCCAGTAGACCCATGGTAACTCTGGAGGAGCTGGAGAGATTCACAGCTCAAGCTGGTGATTTTTTTTTACTTAAACTGGGCCTTTCTAAAAAAAAAAAAAAGATATAAAGCTACTCTCGGGGAAAAAATAGCAGAGATGTTGTTTGCCACAAGTTATGTAAAGAAGTCAGTAGGGAAAGAGAAGAAGGTCGTCTTCTCAGATCAGATGAAAATTGGGCTTTCTTGCTAAAATGTGAAACCCTATGTGCAGTGAAAAAATGACAAAAGCCTTTACACTGGAATGATAAAAAATGACATCACCATTAACACACTACACCCCGCCCCCCATCCAACATGGGGATGGTGCCATGATGCTTTAGGGAAGCGTTAGTTCAGCCAGGACAACAAATCAACTCAAAGCTTATTGGATGACAGATGGAGCTCAATACGGAAAAATCTGGGAGGAAATTCAGTTAAAAACTATATACTGGGGAAAATATTCAACTTACAGAAAGAAAGCTAAATGCAGCACCCAGGATTATACTGGAGTGATTTAGATTGACACATACTGTATTTATGCGTTGCAGTGATCAAATCAAAGCTCAGACTTCAGTCAAATTGAAAATCTGTGGCAAAATTTGAAAACTGATGTTAACAGACACTCTCCATACAATCTGTCTGAGCTTGAGCTATTTTTTTTATTATTTTTGAAAAGTGAGTAAAAAAATTCTGTCTCTACATCTGAGAAGAATTGTCTACTTCAAAGTTAGGCACTACGTTGCGTTGTTCCATCACATAAATTGTTAATGCACTTACGTTTCTGTCTGTAACCTGACAAAATGTACAAAGGTTCAAAGGCTGTAAATACATTTTGTGAGGTACTCCACAGTTTTAATTTCGACTTAATAAACCTGAAAAACAGACATGATGTTTAATGGTGCCAGACAATCCGTAATGCCGAAGAAAATTCTAAAGCAAAACACAATAAAAGAGTAATATGTTTCTCCTGCTGGCTTTCCAGAAGAACACGCGCTTCACACCAAGCAACAGTGCTAATCCACACAGGGATGCTACAAGCTGCTTGTTTGTCTGCTGGGTGCCAGCCGCCCTCCTCCGCCCCACCCCACCTTGCTCTCTGTCTCTGTTACCCCGTGCGGCGCTGGTGTCATTCCCGGGGAGCCGTGATGATTAAAACCCTTCTGTCGTTATCGCAGCACGGCCTCCTCATTGCACCGTGACTCCTTGCCTCCGGTGCGAGCCAGACGCATTGTAGCCTCGCATTCATCTAGCTGTCTCCAAACCACTGGCGGCAGACGGGTGGGCCGCGCTCCCTCCTAAAGCCTGGATACTTGACATTTGTCTTGTGACGGGAGGAAAATAAAAGCACTGGCTTTAGAGGAGCCCTCTGGCTCAGCGTGCAGCTATGAGATCTCCTGATGAAGGTGATGTACACTTAAACATGAAGGGTGCAGTATGTGATTTGCAAAGCCCTCAGGCGGTCCACTTACAAGGAATAGATTCTTTCAACAGACACAAAAAACAGTCAGACAAACAGGGAATAAAACCTGCAGCTCTGGTACTTTATTACTGAGTGACATTCAAGCCTCGTGCTTTAATCACGAGTTACTATAGCCACCCAGGGATCCACAAGACTGAAAGAGCCGCATGATACCAGGGCTGAAAAGGCCGGGGTGGCGGACTCATGCATCACGAAGGCCAGTATGTGAAAGAAAACAAGCTCCAGTCAGTGTAACATCAGAATGAGGGAAAATATAACTGTCTCTTTGCGATGCCTGCGATTACAATTAAAAACAGTTAGATGATATATGAAGATGCTGATGTCAAACTAAGTGGATGGAATTATAATGCATGGACAAATAGTACAAGGATGGACAGATGGGGACGAAAGGGTCAACGGTCACAAACCCAAAATAGACCCGCTTGTAAGAAATGTAAGTCTAATGTTTAAGTTACATGAAACATTTTTAGATATTTCTTCTTTTTTTTTTCCTACAAGACAAAACAATTACTTGGAGAGGGAAAAGATCAATATAATTAAGACAATGCTAGATGTCAAATGTTTAAATAAATCCACAAACAGCTTACCATAAACAAAAACTTATTTAATAACCATTTGAGTTTCCATATACCAAAAACTCACTGGCTTCTGCTTAATAATGTCAGTGCAGGAACCTTAATATCCTTTTATTACTAGCTATTATTACATTAGTTTTGGTGTTGTGCGCTTCCTACTACTTTGCATGTACGCTTAAGCAACAATAGTATGTTGAGTGATTTTGTGCAAATGCATGAACTGTCAGTCTACTGCCATCAACAGCACATCCTGCTTCAAAAAGCTGCCTTTCCTTAAATATTGAAATATTCAAAGGAAGCAGACACAGGAAACAAAACCATAACAAAAAAAGCAGCAACAAGGAACACCAAACTATTTTCATCCAATATCAGTGACTGCTTTTTAAATCTATTTGAGACAATTGGGGCAGAAGTTGACTTCTGAGGATCGTTTCACATCCCCTGGCTTGTTTTCCGTGTACCAGAGTGGGGTCCAGACCCCACCGTTGGGAAACAATGCTCTATATTACCTGCCTGAACTGCAGGAGACAGCCAGATTTATATCTGGCCTTCAGCTATAATGTTCTTGATTTAGTTCAGTAACCACAGCAACCAGGCAGTGTAAAGCAACATGTACTATAAAAAAAGAAATGCAAAAATTAAAAAAAAAAAAAAGATACATAGTGAGATTCATGTTTTAGGAAAGGAAAAGAAAGAAACACGTTAATATCCATAACTAAAGCAATCTCATCGTCTTCTGACCTCGGTGTCAAAAATTCACAGCTGTATGCCACATAAGGATTGGACATGGCTTTTTCCTTTGTGTGACCTGCTTCGGTTTTAATTAGATTCTTGGTCCGAGGGCAGACACGGCTCAGTCCGCCACGGCTCCTCTTCCACCTGAGTGCCTGTCATATTCAGATGTCATACTTGTGTCGCCTTGTCACATCTTTAAATACTCCCCTCAGGATGTAATTAATCCTCTCATTCAGGCACCTGGCATTTCCCATAACCTGAACTCCGCTCTTGTTATTGCAGCTTACTGGAGGTTTATGCGTGTGTGCATGCTTAGCAGTGCTAATGTGCGCGGATAATTGTCTCCAAAGGACTTTACCATATTGCTGAGGTGCGTGGCGTTGGAGGCAGCTGTTCAAAAACCTCCTTGAGGTCTGTCAGCAATTAGAGCATAGTCCTTGGCAGTATTACCATTTCAGCTTCACCTTCAGACTGAACTACAGGTAATCAGCCAATATATATTACCAAATACAGTCCTAAGTAAGCACCTTATAACTGTATTTTCCATTATGTACCGCTTGGAAGTTGTTGAAGCCATTCAGGATTAGGCTCTTTTCCCAAGGGCACCTTGTGGATTCAATTTGGGATTAGGAACTTGGGTAACGTGTAAGAGACAGGATGCTACCCATTGAACACAGGGTCACATGAATTCCTCCTAAAGCCATCAGCCCTCAGCCAGTTAATCGCCAGCACAGAATTGCAGCGTAAAGCTTAGAATGTATTCCGGCTCCGGTACTTTGTCAAAGTCAGCAGGGGCCACGGTCTAGGCTTGTACTGCAAATGAGACTAATTAGAAACTTACAAAGATGGAGGCACAGCACTGATTGCAACACACTCAATCCTGGGCTGCTGACTAACAGCTAGTGTCTCATCCCCGGGGTGTATTCTGAAAGATATATGAATCAACGGGATGTTACAGACTTAAGAGCAAGCGCACACAAAAAAAACAGGCCATTTAACAGCCGGTATGAGCAGAGGTATTGAATACCACTGGAAAAAAGACACAGTTTACAGTAAACTACAAATAACAGCAATAATAGCTCTAAAGGTTCTTTAGAAAAGCTGAATACTGACTCACCCACTCAGGAGACTTTGCAACTACAGTTTTTTTTTTTTTTTTTTTTTTTTTTTACAAATAAAGGTGAAATTTAATTTCATATTCATGATTTCAAGAGTACCTTGAAGACCTAATTTCTTTAAAAAAAATAAATAAAACTTTCTGTTAAACTAATGTTAGAAACGGTTCAGTTGTTGCTTTTTATGCCACAGTTTGCAGTTATGTTGTAGTGAACTGTAATCAGCTCATGGTATTTTGCCCCTAACTAAGAATAATTACACTATCAATTTCTTGGCTGACTGCCTTTAATACCCACAGCTGATGTGAGCCTCATACTCCGCTGCAACAAGTGCTAATAGGCAGAAAAATGCTGGAAGCTTAAATGGATGTGTATCTGTAGCGTGAGTACAAAAACCTGATAAAACAAGTAAACACACTTTGTGGGATTTTTTTTTGACTATTATACATTATTTGAATGTTAAAGGCACAAGTACAAATGCCTGCAGGAGGCACAAAGGGATAAAGTTAGTTTAAAGCAGAGTTTCTATGGAAAGCGAAAAGTCTAATTGAGCACGGAAAAACTTTTGAATATAAAGACTTTATTCCTTGTCACATAATTTAAATGTTTCCGATCCATTCATCCTTCCCTCCATCCATTAAAGCTGAAGTATGTAACTTTTACAAATTTGTTTAAACTGTCACCATGTTGTAATATGAGACTGATAATCTGTGAAAAGATCGATCCTCACAGTTCCTCCCTGTTTGCAAAAATGCATGGCTCTCAATCGAAGACAACAAATCAGCACCAGGAGGAAGGTCGTAGTGCTGCCACTCAACCTCTGGTACACGCTGCTAAATGTGCTAATGGCGCCATTCTAACTAGACTGAGCATTCATGGAAGGCTCCGTTGTCAGAAACCAGCTGTAGCCTAGCAGAGAGAAACGGGGAGGTTGTGAGGAGCTGATCTGGTATTTTGTATTTTTATCTTTTTATTATCTTTTTATTATCTTTTT
>NW_015112852.1:269620-284950 GCF_001443285.1 Poecilia latipinna
AGGAGCGTGTACATGTGTTGATTGACAGCGCAAAGAGCCTCCTCCTGCCTGTGATTGGTTGATTCTTATGGGCAGTGTATTTCAGTAGATGACAGCAGAAGGAGAAGGCAGAGGAGCTTGATTGTTTTCACAGGTTATCGATCTCATATTATAGCATCACAATCCAATGATAGCTTTAATGTAAAAAAATAAATCAATAAAAATTCTATTTGTAAAAGTTACATAATTGAATCCCGGCCTTGGGTCTTTCGGTCTGAGTACTCCTATCTTTTCCCACAGTCCAAAAACACAACTGTTGTGTTAATCGATCTTTAAAAAATATTTCTTAACTGTGACTATGTGTGTGTATGTTTATTTGTCGTATTATTAAGACTGATGGCCAGTCCAGGGTGTATCCCGCCTTTTTGCTCGACACCCGAAGACAGACACCAACCTCCTGTCATGCTGCAAGAACAAGCTGGTGTCAATAGCAGATGGAATAGTTGTGTCTGGCAAAGCGAAGCTAAAGCTGCAGGAACGGACGAGAACCATCAGAGAAAAGGTGGAGGGGTTGTTAATCTGTTACACGTAGTACCTGAATCAGTTTCAGATTTTATATGCTTTCCTTTCCTTTCCTCTATTAACTGTTGAACGTTTTACAGTCACCATTTAAATGTAATTTGTCAGAAGTGATACACAGAGCTCTGTAGCATCACAAATCATCCATTTGGCTTCTTTTACTTCCTTCTCGCACTGCATGTAATACATAACAAAACCTATTCATAAGGCAGAGGACTGCCATCAGCGTAATTCTGAAAATTTAAACCATGAATAATGTCTGCATATACAACACTGTACAATGCAGTTGTGTGCTTGCTTTGTCTGCTCTATAAAATTACCAGTAAAATACATTGAAATTGTTGTTTCTAGGTAGGCTTAATGGGTATGAGTAATTTATGACACTCTCTAGATGCACAACTTTGTATTTTTTCAAAACAAATTAGCGACTCAGGAGCCTAAATATTGTTCATCAAGCCCATAATAAGGTTTTACTTGGTGTCCCTTAAAGAAGGAAGGGCAGTAAACAACTATTTGGCACGCTGTCAGCTCGGTTCATCCATACAGAAAGGTGAACATGTTCTTGTGCCTTTGCATTTCATACCGCGCTTGCTCCGATGAAAATGTACTTAATACACACTGAGCCCTGGTGAGCATTGCACTTGACTGTGAAAGAACACAGACCACTCAAAGCAAGTAATTATATCCCATTAAAGCTTTCCAAATATCAACCTTGGGGATTCAAAGAATCCACTTAGCTTAATGAAACTCCTCAGCTGAGGCTGTGAAAAGTACGAGCTCTGGTCATTGAGCCGAGAGTCTAGAAAACATGATATGAGAATAATAGGAGGTTTATGGGGCAGACACGCCGTTTGAACATCATTTATGTAAATGTCTGCTCTCACTCTAATTGATATTGATCTAATGAAATCTCATTCAAGAGTCATCAATGGGTGCAAGTGTTCTCACCAACTTTGTTAGAGAGCATCGAACAGCTAGAGGCAAGTGATCGAATTTTTATCAGACCTCCTCCAGTTTAGGACATTTTTGCTGGATCACATTTATTTTAATGGATTTAATCACTTAAGGCAGTTATCCGCAATTTTTTCGTTTAATAGCTCACAATGTCACAGACAGCTGGAGTCCAAACTACTGCGGGTTAAACGACAAACAATACTAATTAGCTGTTGAACAACACAATGCAAGCAGATGACAGGAGCAGCTTTAAAAAATAGTTATTACCCATTATATTCATGTACTGAAAATGTCTTTCACTTTGAATTAATTGTAATAAAAACCTCTTCACAATCAGAATGCACCACAGCTCTTCCCCAGTGATTGTTGGAGGTAGGTGCCAGCTGCCCTGCAAGGATAGGATAGGTGAAGAGGTGGGGTTCCACTCCAAATTAAAAAAAGTGAACAATAAATATTTTATTTATTTATAAAAAAAAAAAAATCTGCAATTGCTGGATGGAGCATAAAACACCAGCTTTCAGTCTGCTGGAACAACCTGCTCAGATCTGGTCAGCCTAGTTCGTGTTGAGTTTGGACTGCATCGAAGAGAACCTTTAAAGATGGTGCGCTGGTACCGCAGCGAATCTTCAGCAAGAACCTATTTAGTCATTTCCTGCTTGGATCACTTTGTTCCAGATGATTGCAGTGGAGGGATGATAATTGTCCTCCAGCAGCAGGAGGCGGTGTCGGTTCGTCATTGTTGATGGGTTTACGCCGCCTCGGTGTAAATCCGGAGAGCAACAGCTGTGACACCGCTGACGAAGACGGAAGTATGCTGTCGAAACGTCAGGTAGGTCTGAAGAGACGAGGTAATTTGAGGGTCTAATAATGAAAGAAACTCTAGGCCTTTAATGCCTAGATTAAATTAGCTTTTTTGGAAGACGACAATTGTGTTCTGCAACTTTGTTAGCAAGAATACGAAGCGATTTAAAAGCCGTAAGTGAGGTAATCCTACACAATCACAACCCTTAAGTGCATTAAAATATATTTTAGCAAAAGCCACATGGGAACTTTCAAGTTTTCAGTGTTGAATCTGTTTTCTGATCCATCTCTCAATGATATGTGAATTTTTTAAATTGAAAAATAAATTGACTACAAACACTGTAGAGTTCATGATTCCCCTTTAACACAAACAGTGTTCTGTAGAAATAATCATCCACTGTCTTTAAGTTGTTTTTTTATTTTTATTTTACCCATGTAAAAAGAAAGAGTTAAGCCGACTTCCCTGAAGAGAAAGACATCACTGCATATTAACTCTTTAATTAGCCCACAGACGTATGAACTTCTCAGCTTCGTGGATGTTGACTTATATTCAGAGATTTATGGAAAGTTTTCAGAGAAACTGCAGAGATGTAAAGAGTACCAACAAAAGCAATATTTATTTAGGGTATCAAAACTTTGATTGTTCAAACCAGAATATGTTAATATGGATATCTTGGCAAATGAAGGTTCAGCAAGAAGCTTCATTAGATGAAGTTCTCTTGAAAGACGGGGGGGAAAGAAAACATTCCCTGTGATTGTATGCAGGCTTTTTGCAGCTCATCTTAAACTTTGATGTTTGTCCCATCATGCTCTTTCGCTGGCTCCAAAAGTCGTTACGCCAACACGCCACAAAGCTATTTTCTTTATTGTGATGCACATTATTTTTATTTCAGAATTGCTCCGTTTCTTCCCAGTGTTATGGCTTAATGAATGTTTACGGTGAAAATGATTGGTTATGGAAGAGTTTGTTTTGTGAAGCATCCCTCTGATTTCTGTGTCTGAGAGATAAAAGTGTCCCTGCATTGCAGTGCTTTTTCCAAGTCCATGATTTGGAACTACATTTATAAAGATGCAAAAACACGTGTGAACGTGTTGCTTCGAGGCAGAGGATGAAGCCTAATATTATGGAATGGCCTCTATTTTTCTGTTTCCTTGCAAGACTGCTTTGCATGAGTTTTGCAAAGCCTCGGCAGGGCAGTGGCTAATGAGCCGAATATGAAGATGTAGCAAGGACTGCAGCTGCACTTTCTCAGAGTAATACGCCCTACAAGTCAACAAACCACCTCACAAATTATGCTGCACGCTTTTCTAAACCCATTTTACAGACTTTTCGTGTTTTGAAACAGATATGTTTTCTATCCCATTTTACACTTCTTGCTAGTTATGTTTTGAACCCATTTATTTAGGCTTTAGAATTTAAAGTATCATCTTAAATTGAATAAACTAGGCATGGATTAAAATTACATTTTCAACACCAATTTTTTTTAGCTTGTTGCATACAGTATAAGCACACATATCTCAAACTTTTGTCAGATTGCAATTATGAATTATGTCTTTGATTGAAATTTTGGGAGACAGACCAGGAACACATAATTGTGAAGACTTGGCAGAAATTGCTTGCTGGGAATTTTTGAGGTTTGTCAGTTTTGCACATGTGGAGACTGGGCCATTCTAACAAGTAAAATTGTTCAGCTTCAGCCATCGCTTACGTCTGAATGTAATGCATCTGGCTTCTTCAGTGCAGAATTAAAATTAATCTCTCATGTTAATGGTGTGAGAGTCGGATAAAATGTGATATGGCCCTTCAGACTGCAGATGCTTTGAAAACTATCTGATGCATATCTAACTTAGTACCACATACGCACATTTCTTCCAGGTGAAACTATCTGAATTTGGCTGTTCAGATGCACGATTCCATCACCACTGTGCTTTACTGTGTTTTATACATCTTCAACACACATACTGTTTGGCATTTAACCAAAAGAAGGTTTGATTTTGGCTTCATCATGTCAAGAATTGCGGGTTGAAGTGGTGAGGGGAGACGCTGAGAACCCAGGTATGGGGAAGATAATGAATTTAATGGTGAAAATAAAGCTCAGCAGTCCATACAGGCAGCACGGCAGAAACTAGCACACAGCTAAGTACCGGTAGCAACTGAATCACAGGACTAGACACGAGAGCTGACACTACCAGGACTAAACAGTTCTACTGGAGCGCAAGTAACACAAAAACTGAGACGTTAGACAAACCAGGACTTTACAGTTCTACTGGCGAACTACGACAACAAACGACGATAGACAAGGACCCGACGAGGAACACAGACAACAGGTGGGTTTAAATACACACGGGGTAAGTAAGGGAACGAGACACACCTGGGGAGTAATCAACGGGGAGGACAGGACAGAGACTCACAGGAACACAGAGAAACTCAAAAATAAACACACAGAAACACGGAACCTAACACATCAGGCCTGACCATCTACTTTCAAGTGTTTGCTGTGTCGTCTAAATGGATTGTGGCAAACCGCAAACATGCTTCTTTAGGCCTTCCTTCCTACTACAGCTTTCTTCTTGCCACTCTGGCACAGAGGGCCGGATTTTAGAGTGCACAACTAATGGTTTTCTTGCCCATAGATCCTCAAACCTGAGTCCTCCAGAGTTTAAATGGGCCTCTTGGCTGCTGCTCTGATTAATGCTTTCATTGCCTCGCCTGTTACTTTGGATGGAAGCCTGTGTCTTGGTAGGTCTGGAATTTCAACACGCTCTTAAAATTTTCAGATTATCAATTTCATACTTCTGTGTGCGAGGTTTATAAAGGCAGCCTTAAATTTCTCTACAACTTTCTCCCTGCCTGCTCTTTTCTTTTGTCTTTATGCTGCTGTTTGTTCTTTAATGTTCTCTAACGTCTGAGGCTGCGTTCATACTGAGGTTAAATTACAATCAAATAGATTCAATTAATGGAAGTATTTGGCCTCTGAAAGTAACTGATTGAACTTTATTTTATAGCAGACTTTGTATAACATTGGGTTATCACAATACATGTTAGCTGAATCAATTTCATATTGATCAATTTGGTGGATGCAAACCTTCAGGCTGAATGGTCGAGCGCTGGGTTTATGGCAGGTAGATTTCCAGTAAAAACCTGGAAATGTGTTACAGTAAAAAGGAAGGGCAGGTCTTCAATATTTTTTTTTTTAATATGTGGATTATTAAGCTTTGATAGAAATATTTTTGCTTCAACTAACAATGAAAAACAAGATATTGATCAATTAGGTTTTTTATAAATAATGATGGGAGCATAAAAATGTTCTCCAGGTCTGTGCAGTATTTAAATTATTTAAATAGCATCTTAATTTTGCAGTCAAAATACAGCATCAGACAAAAGCCCGATTTTACATTCAATAGCTCATTTAAAGCTGTGCAAGTGTATAATTTTTTCCCGCTCTCACAGCTGTTATCATAAGTATGACAATGTGTTATTTAAACTGGCTACATCTACAGATGTTCAATATCTAACTGCAGGGTAAAGTGTGCGCTTCCACAGTTGGCATTTAAGTTATTATCTGTAATGCATTGTAATGTAATGAAAATAAATTACAAAAACAAAAGCAATTGGTTCATGGTGACACTGATTTTATGAAAACTACTGACACAAAACGGGGGAAAGCAAACACTGACTGGTGATGCTCACACTTGGTTTTTGTTCTGGTAGTAATATATTTTATATAAAGACAATAATCACAAAAACAATTCCAGGATACACAACACAAATCAGCATTCAGCTAAAGATGGCAAGGTCATAAAGTGGACACAATGCTGTCCCTTCATCCATGTGTGAATGTGAAGCAGAAATGGAAATCTTTGAAGTGGAGCTTTAAAGCCTTTACCATGTGGGCCACAAGCAGTAAGGGCTTATGCAGGAAAATAATAGTTACCAATCAAAGAGTCACCTCAGGGCTGTGTCTTCTTCCCTTTTTAAATACACAAATGACTTCAAGTGCCCATAAAAACAAATATATTTTAATAATTTTATGCTGTCAGACAGGTTCTACTTGATGTGATTCTGTAGACCTGGCAGTGATCAGAAATGAGTCACTGTTATTTAAATTGAACCCAGCTTTATAAAACAAATGTGGCTAATGTGATGTAATTTATGATTTAACAATGACAGTATTTGCATCTTCACATCTTGCTGGGTTGGTTTGGTTAGGTTTTTTCCCTCTATGTACCAAATTAAGATGTAAAAACTGCTTTTTATATTTATTTCATTTTGTAATGTACATTTATTTGTAACAACACAAAAGACGTACAGTGGACCACAACTGTCCACAAACAGCTAAAACACTTGAGACCCGTCAAAAAACACTTATAACTGTGGTACTTAATAGATCAAACAGCAACTAAAACCTTTATTCACAAACATATGCACAGTGGAAACTGTTGTAGCACGAACACAGAAGCTAATATCTACAGTGTTCAGTGGTAATCAGACATTCAGGGGGACGGGTGCTCAAGTAGAACAAAAGGGCACCTTATGCGGCATCCAGCTTCCTTAATAGTGTGAGATTTAAAACCAGACTGATCCTACATTATGTATACATATCTGTTTCAAATCAACAGCCATATGCTGTCTGATGCAGATGTTTAATAATGCTCAAAGCTCTACAGGTTGGTTTCTCTAACAATCAAAATGGCAACAACAGAACAAAGTATAGCAATTTCTACTGACCTTGCGATTTGTTGAAATGTACTTTATTTGGCGTTAGTGAAAAGTGGATAAATGACCGTGAAGGTAGATTTCCTTATCATTACACAACATAATACAGCACTTTCTTCGCCGAGCCTACTTCACAAACACAGAGATGTCCGCACTGTCTGACATTTACAGCAATTGTGTGTGCTGACTTGCAAGAGGGTGGGATGAAATTACACCTACCTGTCTTGGGCTCCACCGAGAAGTACGGCTGCCCGTGGATGATGCTGTAGACCACCCTGGCACTGTTCCCGTAAGTCGGGTCATCTGCATCTGTGGCTGCCACTTGCACCACCATGGTTCCTGTGGGCAGACGGCCACTCATTAGTTTCCAAGACAACATTCAAGGGCCAAGTCATGCTGGGCTAAATGTGGAAATAGTCATATCAGCTCAGTGTGTGACAAATGCGACTTGAAAAGCAAGGGAGGAGAGGGATGAAAATGTAACTTCTGAGCCACTAAATAATCTCATTAGTCATTGTCTTCACACTGTCTTCTTTCATTGAGACTGGTGATTACTCTGAATTTGTGTATTGCTTCATGCAAGTTGCTTGACTGGGTTTCAAACACTTTCCCCCCCCCCCCCCAATAAGAATGAACAAATAAAACACTGTTACTGCCACAAATTCACAGAGAAACCGAAACAGAATTAAACCGTTACTTCGAGCCTTTAGAGTCCACTTGAGACTTTTAGCCATTTGCTTTGCACAGATCACTAAGCAGCCCTCTTTTTGTCATTTTATTAAGTCTCAACAAAGTAAATAAAAAAAAAAAGTGAAACTCTCTAGGGCTTTAGAAAGGTCAAATATGCCCCCTGGCAATGTTAGCAGGATGTATTTTCTTTTTTATCTTATTCCGCTCTGGCTAAATAAGAATCTATTAACAGTTCCAGAAACAAATGAGAAATAAATAAACCTGTATTTACACTATAATACAAGACCTGCACAGGCAGTGTCACATCCGACAGAGTTAGGATGGAAAAATTGTTCCTGGGGAGTATATTGTTCTGCAGAGGGAAAAGTGTAGCTGTGAAGTTCAAATTATATCTTAAAGCAAGTGAAAGATTGCAGCCATAGGGTGCAAACATCTGAGGTGTTTTCCTTTTGCTTGTTTAGGGTGTTCTTTCAAAATGTCATCAAATTTCTACAGAGCACAGAAGGAAGCGTTTTGTGCTTTTGGTATTTAAATGAATAAGTTGTGTCGCTGTTTGTAAAAGGAAATGTGTTTTTGAACACTATAATTTAACTCAACTTTGTGTTTGGTTCTGGTGTAAAAAAAAAAAAAGCAACAAAATAACAAAGCACAAAGTTGGACTGAAAGTGTTGTTCATGATCAGAAAAAAAAAGTCGTCATTCAGACATCTGGATCAGAAAATCAGAAAATCAGAAAATGCTGCAATATTAAGGAGTTATTCCATTCCACTGCTGCTAAATATGAGATTGCTGCAAAGTCAATAACTCAGTGTAATATACGTCACTTTCTTAGATAATGTTTTTTTTCCAGTTTCCATTTTCAACTTAATTTTCGTGTATGATCGAATTGAAATGTAAGTAATTGAAATGAGAGGCACGTTCTGAACTGAAGAAGTTATTTGGATTTGAGGTGAAAAGCCAGAGAAGCCATCCAGCCGCCTTATGCTCTGATGGTTAGACGATGTTTCTATTCAAACTTGTCACAGACTGCTTAACTTTACCAGTTGTTATATAATTAATTAAAAATATAGATTAAAAGTTCATTGAATATGCATGTAGCAAATTATTTCAAGGCAGCAGAAATATTAACTACAACCAAAAGCACAGGTGTGCTATACAGACATTTTTTTTTTTTATTATTTTTTTTTTTAAATTAGAGTAACCTAAAGCTGACACATTGGAAAGATTTGCCGGCTTCATAATCACACACTTTAAAATTAATGTATTGCGATTTATGCATTATTCTTAGCACACTGATGCATTATTAACAGTTTCTATTCAGACAACTGGTTGGTTATCAAGTCTATATAACCACAGAACGTGAAGCTGTTTCAATAATCCAGTTCAACAAGTGAAACTCAAATATTAAGTCGATTATTTCCCTTAAAGTGATATGACGCATTTGTTTTTATTATTTTTGTAGATTGAAGTGCAGCTAATTAAAAAAAATAAAAAAATGCAGTTTCTTCCAAAAATCTGAATATGGTGCTAGAACACCACAGACATATCAAACTATACCATTTAACATAACTATGCTTTTCCCCCCTCCTTTTCTCCTTCAAACAAACTTTCCATTATTATGCCTGGATACATCACTCTGAATAATGTGTGGGTCATAACTTGACCGTAACGGGCATTAATATCCTTTTTATTGGTCTTATTGATGAGCAATTATATCACAATCTTTTTTTTTTTATTAAGTTTAGATTTCATTTATTAAGACAGAACAGTAAAAAAAAAATGGTTGAAAAAAAAGAAAGCCACATTGTAGTCCTGCGAAGAAACATGGAGGAAAGGAAAGAATCATAACCTGCAGACAATCCTGGAAAATGTCGATTGAGATTACTAGCTCCAGGTCAAAGCTGACACTGTGCTCTGCTATGAAAGTCCAGATACGTGGCCTGGTCCTGTAACAGTATCCTGCCGTTTCTTGTAAATCCCCAAACTTCCGCCAAGCGTCCAACACTGAAATCTGTTCTTAAACCCAACTGTTCACACACCCACTGACAACTGATAAATTGTGTCTGCATGCAGCACAGCATTGTCCTCTCCCACACTTCCTTTAGTACAAAATAGAGAACATAAGCCCTCTTTTTTCATTCCTTTTCTTTTTTTTGCTCCTCGTTACACCTGACTCATGTGAATTATACTGACAGCTATTGGCTCAGAAAGCGAAGCAGAGAAACATTTTCCAGGCAAAAGCATAATCAGCAAAAATCAGTGCCATTCAATTTCAGTAAGACATTCATTATGGTATAAATGAGCCTTTCTGTTCCAACTGGGCTCGTTTAATGTGCATGAAGAAAGCAATTTTAGGTCAAAGAATTGATATCCATCTGATAATGTGGAGGAAAAGCTATTTAATAAACTCTTACATTATCACAAACAACCGTGATGGCTCAGGGTATTTTTTGCTGTGTTAGACTAGACGTCAGTGCGGGTCCTAAAGCTGACGCCTACAGGCAGTGTCTAGCTTGGCAGGAGTGAAATCATCAACACCAGGCGTTGTTAAAATAACCTTGAAAAAAAAAAAACGACATTTCACAGAGCAAGGCTTTTTCCAGCCTAGCATGGGAATACAGTCCTCTGGAAAATTAATTGCCCCTTATGGATTCTGCTTTTAGCACAACTTAATGTTTCAGATCATCAAGCCAGCTTCAGTATCAGATAGTTACCGCTCCCCTATCAAATCATGACATCATCGTGAGTATCGACTTATTTTGGATCAAAGGTCAAACAGAACCTGTATAGAAGTACAAAGGGAAACGTCGAGCCCTTGAGCCTAGTCAAAGTTCTAACTGAAATCCATTTGACATACTGTGGGATGTTTGGAACAGGATTTAGCATGTACAACAAAAACAGTAAAAAAAAAAAGAAAAAAAAAAGCGAATGGCAAAATTCCCCCACAGTGGATGTAAAGGACTCAACAAACCGAGTTTGTTGGGGGGCAGTTACTTATTCACATGGGGATAGTTTGGTTTATTTTCTTGTAAATCTAAGTCATTTGGTGATTGTTGTACTTATAATGAATTGAAGCGTTTTAGTGTGACAAAACAGCAAGAGCAGCAGAAATCTGTTACTAGAAAGTACTTTTTTGTAGAGCACGGTAAAAGCCTGGTATGTTCGATATTCCACATCATCTGGCACAATGGAGATATGCGACAGAAAGTGCTGCTGTTACACGTACTCAAAGAGAAAAGTTTCCAATAAAAGTCTCACTTCTTACATGAGATGTGTTTTACAGGCTTTTACAGAATGAAGTGATCTGAAAATTGAAAATTAGAGTTCTCCATTTTGGTCATAAAGCAGAATTAACAGGCTTTGGCCCTAGATGTGAACAATATAAAGGCACAAAAAAAAAAAAAAAACAAACCTTGGGGAAGTTATCACCAGGCCAGCTGGGGAAGGACACCTAGATTATATCATCACCTCTTAGTTTTGACAGGTTATATTGCTGGTAGTTTAACACACCAAGGTCAAATTGTATGACTGTATGGAAGAGAACTAAGGGAACGTCAGAATTTTTTTATTACGGGTTTATCACTTCATGTAAGGAGTCCTGAGGATTTAAATTAGAATCCCATAAAGAACTGCACAGAGCACAGCTTTAACTTGGAACTTTTTAGCTGTTTTGGTGTCCTCTGTAACATAAATAAATATTATGATGCCAGTGGAGTAAAATGGATGAAAAGAAAAGGAGAAAAAAATCACAGATGAGCATCCAGATATCTGAACTGATTTTTTCTGCTTCACCAGGCTGTCAGCCTGTCAATGCCCCCCTTTAATGTTTGTCCATCTTCATTGATGTGATGGCGCCGAGCTCCGCATTTTTCATCCATTCTCCACAGTTGTATAGAAAAAAAAACACTTTCTAATCATTTCCTTTTCTCTGGTGGACAACTGTCAGGTGTCAGTAACTAAAATAAATGCGGCGTGCCTATCATGGAGCAGAGCGGCCCTTAGATAAACAGAAAGTACAACACTTGCAGTTTGAGGCTGCATTCTTCACAATATAGCCAAGCAACAAAGACAGAGTCCAGCCTAGTAACAGCTCTCTCGGGCCAATACCACAGAAACAGCAACACCACCATCCCTCCAAAACCTCTCTGTGAGCTTGAGGGGCCCCAAGGCCCACCGATGCATCAAAAGCTCCGGGCCAGGGGCCTTTGGGCGCACCGGCCCCAAAACCAGGCCAACATTTACCCCACCAGAGGAGTATTACATGTTAGGAAAAGCACTTTCTCACATAAGGTTGGTTTGATATTTTTTAGAATTTTTTCCTTTAAAAAATTAACATGATGTTAAACATCTGTTAAGTTATCAATCAGCATTTCAGGCAGCATCAAGATCGTGAATGTCCTCAAAGGTCTTGTTGTGGCAGTAATAATAAAACTACGTATTACATTTTAAGTTTACTTCTTAAAATATTCTTAGCATCTCTTTGCGATGCTGTAATTAGGTTCTATACAAATGGAAAAATAATATCTAAGCTCACAGATGTTATCTTAAAGTTCAATTTATGTGACCCCCAAGAGTCCAGAGGGGTCACATAAATAGCTACGGTGGGCTGAATTTGGCCCACGGGCCTCAAGTTTGACACATCTCTACAGTTAAAGCCAAAGCCAGCTTATTTTTAAGCTGGCTTTGGCTTTGTACTTGTGTAGCACCTTATCAAGTCCAGAGGACCACAAAGCGCTTCACACTACAGTCAGTCTCTCATTCACACACACACACGATGATAGCAGCAAGCTACTGGACAGTAGCCACAGCTGCCCTGAGGCAGTCTGACAAGGACCAAGGCTGCCCTGCACCGGCACCCAGATGACAGCTGTACATTCACTTTTGTTCACTTTTTATTGAACAATTCAATTTGCAGACTGAAGCCTTTGCAGAAATAAATTTTGCAGAGCTCTTTCACTGGATTGGATTAAGCCTTAAATGTCCACCCGAAATGCTCATTAATAATGAACAGCGAGAAAAACTTTGCATATTTACAACAAAGGATCCTAATCAACATTCTCTTCCAATTCCAACTTTAAATAATGAAGAAGACTCCATCCTTCATCGGCGCTTTTATGAATTAGACAGAAAGTATGACAGCTGGATAAAGTTGGAGCAGTAAATTCAAGAGCTGTGGCCTTGGGTTGACATTACATTCCCCATGCTTGTAATGAGCCCTCTAACTGCTCTTTTGGCCCTTTGCGGTGCAGCAGGAGAGGGCCTGGCCTCATGACTGTCACACCTCCGACTGTCCTCCAGCTCTCTTGTCTTTTATTTGACACCTCTCCAGTGATTAAGACAAAAGCCTTCAGAGATCCTTGGGCCGAAAGGTCTCAGTGTTTCTGGATGGGTTCTGTCTCTAATTACTTTAATTAAATTCATGATTTTCTCTAAATTGAACTCATTCATCAGTGGGGCAAAGCTGTGACCATTAATGATTTAAAGGCATCTATAAAGGAATTATTGAGGACAGGAGGTGCTTGGCCCTTCCCTCTTCTTTATCGCATTGGTGATTGCTCTGGGCAGATATTTACAAAGAGAGGTGATGCATTATTCTCCTGTTGGCTGCACAACTTGCACTGAGGACTTTCACAGGAGGTGGCAGAGTAAATAAAGTGACTCAGGTGACCCCGTTTTTCAGCACTCGAGGGTGTAAACGCGCCCTCCTCTGTAGTTCGCGCACCGACTTCCTGTCTTATCTCGGGTTGGACACGAGACTTTGAGGCCTTGTACTCTAATCCTCTGGTTCTTTAAGCCTGAGCTCTGTACCTCCCGTCGACAGTCAGCTGTGTAATCCTTTAGAGATCTCTGCGCCTGTGCTGTAAGCAAAGCGCTGCTTCCTTTGGAAGGCTTCCTGGTGTCACTGTATGCCTGGTTAAATACTCATTTTGACTTTGAAGGTTCTAAAAATGCCTCGGCTCCTTTGTTATCACGGACTTATACCTGGATGCTGCTGTCTGTGTGAGGCGCCGAGGCAAAGATAGCTTTAACTCCGTTGGTGCACTTCACGTGAAAGAGGTCGTGGTAAAGCGATTCAGTCACAGCTATCAACACATGAAACGGCTCCATTCAGCTCAGTCATTATTAAGAAAGAGTAGTTTTGCTAATTTTCTACATGATGTGCGCTGTTAATTGCAATGGGAGAAAAGTCAGTTAAGATCAACCAATTCATTCTACAGCATAGAATGCAATAAGATATCAATAATTCATCAGAAGTCATGAGTTATTCCTTAATCTTTAATGTAAATAGCTTATTTACCAATATGAGCATGTCAAAGACAAAAATACCATAATGAGCAACAACAGTGTTGCGATGATTCAAGTCTCATTACTTTTGGATGTGAGGTAAAACAAACAGATCTTCTCAAAACTAAGACATTAATTATAGTAGCAGAAATTCTCAATGCAGAAACTGAAATCTCTTGCAATTTTAGCTGTTCACAAGCCGGCGCTTCTTACTGGCTGCATTTAGCAGTTTGGAAACATACCAGTGACAGCAGTATTCCTCAAAAACACAAATAATAAACAAACTCAAATTGAAATCTTCCATCTCCATCCAAGTTACATTTGATGCCTGTCCAAGTGTTGCTTTTATTTTAGATTGTGGGTTCATTACTTCACATTTAATTTCCAACATGTTTCCTGCTCATGTTAAGAGATTCGATCCATCCATCCATCCATCCATCCATCCACCCATCCATCCACCCATCCACCCACCCACCCACCCATCCATCCATCCACCTATCCATCCACCCATCCACCCATCCACCCATCCATCCACCCACCCATCCATCCATCCACCTATCCATCCGTGAATTTGTTTACACTTGACTTAAATTTTACATTCACCAACTGCTGGATGCAACCCACAGTTTTAGACAGGTAAAAATGCTTTTTTTTTTTCTCTTCTTCTTCTTCTTTTGAGCAACAATTTTAAAGAGCGAGATGTCCGTTTGTAAGCAAACTGAAAAAGTTGGCCTCTCACCTTTTACTTTTTACCAAAATCTCAAGCTGTCATTTCTTCCTCTCAAGGCTTCGCTCTGTGGGCAGAGCTCACTCACCCACATTCCTCCCAGTAACCACTTAACCACAAGCACTTACACCTCTGATGGAGTTTCACCAATGTCATCCAACTAAAATGTGCCTCTTACTATTTTCTTGGAAAAAATCTTAAATATAAGAACATTTATTTATTTATTTATTTTTTTTTTTTTTTGCAGCTTATAGGCCATGGATTATTATGCTATGGTTTCAAAAAAATTAGGAGTAAAAATGAAATACAAAATAAAAATCATGTTTTCACTCTATGCTACTTTATCTCTGCACAGGTTAAGTTGATTCCATGTACAGCATTCACACTGTCCACCTTGCTGTCAAGGTTAAGATGGGCAACTTTTTGTGTTTATCGTACATCTGAGAAAACTGGATGATTTCCAACTTCCAATCAGAATATAACTGATAAAACTCATCCTTAAAAAAAAAAAAAAAAAAAAAAAAAAAAAAAAAAAAATTTTTTCAAAAAATTTTTTTTTTTAAAAAAGTTTTTTGGGGAAAAGGGGGGTTCCCAAAATG
>NW_015112852.1:288032-327394 GCF_001443285.1 Poecilia latipinna
TGGTTGTTTTCAACATCCCAAAAAAAAAAAAAAAAAAAAAAACCTCCTTAAAAAAAAAAAAAAAAAAAAAAAAAAAAAAAAAAAAAACATTCTTCCAAAGACTTGATCTTGTCAACAAATGCTTTGTGTGAAAAGTGGGTCATCCAAGATGAAAAGGTCCAGGCAGCTCTCTGTGCCCCAGTCTGCCCCTTGTGTCAACTCACCGGCTCCACTCACTGCTGTCTGTGGCTGGAGAAATAAATAACTGTACACTGTTTACTGAAGTAAAGATATTTTCTTCTGCCTAGAATCAATTTATTTTGTGTTGAATAACAAGTTTTGGCCATGGAATTTATAGTGTTCACATTTTTAGTGTACAAAGATTTCAAATACCCTTTTATACTTTCCGACTAAGAACTTCCAATCCGTGTATGGTTCGTTCTTTGGTGTTATGAACCATGCACGGATTAACTAAACTACATTAATTTAGACTTTTATTTAAAATAAAAATTCCTGATTCCCTTTTCTGAAGACCACAAGTATCAGGAATCTGACTTTATTTGCTGATTTTTAATTTTAATTAAATACTTATTTTAAATAAATAATTGCAAATAAAGAGTTTTTTTTTCTTTTTTCACAGCTCTAATCCCTACATTTTTGGTTATATCTCACAGGTCCCAGCATCCCTCGGATCACCTCAGGAATCCCCCAGGAGAATCTGGCGCAAGTTGGGCCAAGTTGGAATGCTTTTGCCTACCTTGTTGTCATGGTGAAGAGGGAAGTGAATGGATGGATAGAAATGTGTTCATTAGAATTTGACATTTTCAGCAGCTCGAAAGCTTCAGCTAATATGAACACCAATTTGTGGAGGAAAAAAAAAATGCCCATGGGTGTCGGGATGGATTTAGACCTTAAGTTAGTTTTCAAACACGTGTCACTCATCAACAGTTCAAAGCCCAGAGGTGTGTGCTGGCATATTTAACGCAATAAATATGTAAATTACTACTCATTGAGCTTCACACCGCTATACAGCGGAGTGACTCGTATTTATAAAAAACACAAAGAACCAAAAATATGTTTGCTTCCGTGTCTTAATGTTTAAAAGCTTTGTAAATATATTCCAATCATTACTTTGCAAAGCTCTTTACTGCATTGATTTGTGTGGTTAGCTATTTAGATTAGAAGCGATGAAACACAAAGTCAGTTTAGCGAGTGATTCTCTATCCCTTTGGACACGCTTCCCTTAAGAATGAACTTAAAAATCCAAATTAGCTTTGCCAAACTAGTTACAATATGTTCCGATTAAAAAGAAAACACAAGGTGAATATGTTGTGTTCTTCAACCACCTGCTCAACTAAAAGGCCTTGGGATGTTTTTGTTACTCATTTGCATGTCTTCACAATTTCAACAAGATAGTAGGGACTAATTCAGAACTGCGGAAGAAATTTTGACCATGAATTAATTCAATAGGAGGTCTTTTGGGGTTTGTTTCAGTGCAATACCAAATGCAGCTATGATGAGCATAGTGTGATGTCCTGGGACAGTCTATGGACATGGATGGCATTCGTAAATTTAAGCCATTTTATGCTTAGTGATGTCGTCCTGAGATGGTGATCTGTTAAAGGTGTACATCACTCTGAATCTGTAAACAACTCAACACGCCTGGAGGAGGCTCACATAATGCCAAGAGACATTTCCTTTTGTATAAATAATGTTTTAACCGTTTGTTTTGGTCTATTTAACAAACCTCCAAATACACAAGACAGATTTTGTACAGGTATTGTGATAAACATAAGGTGTTAGGAGATACAGAAATAAGGAAAATACGCTTAATATTCCAAGATTTTAATCTTTGTATTTTATAATCAAAATCACAAACTTCTGACAAGAAAACAAAAACAACAAAGAAACCCTTTACATGTGCATGGTCACATTTGCGTGCCTGTCTTGCAGTCAGACAGTCAATGTTTGGGAGGTTTTTGGCCAGCCATCTCCAAAAACACCTACATTTTTATGCACTAAGCTTTAATATAGCAAACTGCCTGGGGTTGTGCAACTCTGTAAATATGTTACCATCCTGCTGCACTTCATTGTACAATAATGCAGCTGTCTACCATACAGCCAGTCAAGCTAGCACAGGCATTTTACCTGCCTTTCCTAAAAAATGAACAGAATACTGGGTGAAGCTTTCACTGGGAAAAAATAACCTGCTATCTATTCGTTTTAGGAAAGATATAATGGCAACCCCAGATAATAATAAGTCTATCGAGCTGGCATAATAATAAGATTAAGTTGTAGTTTCTCACTCGATTTTATAACAGAATAAATTCAGCTACATGGCAAAATGCCTTATTTGACACATCAAAAATCATTTCAAATGTGAAACGTAGTATTATTGTACAACATAATTTTTTCACTGCTTGTGTTTTCAAAATTCCATTTACTTTCAGAACAACCCGTCACAACTCTGAAAAATTACACAGTTCACACCAACTGCCAAAGGAAAAAGAGCAAAAATGGTTTGAAGCATGTTTGGCAATGTGCAATGACAAACCTCAAAGTAGCTACCTTATGTTGACAGCAATCTGATTATTATCTCATGCTAATAGCTGACATGGCTTAAAAAATGTAGCTGTTTCAGAAAAAAAAGAAAAAAACCCCACAATGAAGTAGGTTAATATGTTGAAGTGAGAAGATTTTCTGTCTGTTACATTGCTTTAAGCGGCGTTGCAACACTATTTTCATAAGATATCGTGTTGTCTTATCTTAAAAACTGAGCCAGCTGTAACCCTTCACAGACATGGTTCAAATCAAGAATGAACTTTACTGGGGTTGTTGAATAGTCCATTAGGTGGCCTTTTCATTACCATTTGTCACATAAGTTTCACTCTCATCAAATCCCAACAAACCTTGAGCAGAAGAATGTCTCGCTTCCTACTTGCTAGCATATTTGCAGGAATAAAGTCTGACCATGAGAAGCGCAAATTAGTAAAAGTTTAACCTTGACCTTGATTTACACAGCGCTCGTGAACAAGCAACATTTCATGTAAGTCAAATTTGATGAGCACAATTTTCAGCCTTGCAGAGTGTTGGACTCATATTAACACAGGACACGTCCCAACCCACCTGATGACCTAGAGGCAGAACTAGGAAGACGGATTCAGCGAGGTGGAAAATTATCAAACGGAGACATTAGAGCGAGGGCAAGTCAAAGAGAAAGTGATCTGAGAGTTGAAAGAGAAACTCATCCGATCATGTTTACAATAAAAAAACAGGGGGCTTACCTAAAGGTGACATCTCTGGCACCCCTGCCAGGTACGGCCCATCCAGGAACTTCGGCTCATTGTCGTTGATGTCCTGCACCTTGACCACAAACTCGGACCTTGGCTCTACAGGTAAGTTGGTTATCCGGTCAATGGCTTGAGCTTGGAGGGTGTAGTAAGCCTGGGCCTCCCGATCGAGGCGCTTCGTGGCATGGATGTCTCCGGTGTTCTCGTCGATAGTGAAGATGGAGGTGGCCCCCTCGCCAGACAACACATACTTCACCTTGCCGTCTCCTTTATCCACATCAGAGTGCAGCTGTTAAAAGATAAGAACGAGGAGCTGTCATATAAGGTACTTAATGCTCTATTGGAGCAAAATTTCTTTCATATTTTAGTCAAAATGCTTGGCTTAATAAAGCATGACTTCAGGGCTTCTGTCCCACAGGATTCTCACTAAAGCAATGATTAAATTATGATTACACCAGTGAGGATGATACCTCACATAACCTATTCAGAGATAACAAGCCAAGTTCATTGATTTAACAGCATTAGAGTTTAAAGTACGTCGTGTTTCGGCACATTTCATGATTTTCCCATATATTAGCACATTTGTGTATCAAATGCAATTATGAAGTCAAGCCTAATGAAGTATTTAATATTCAAACAGTGTAATTTGCTTCCCTTTCATGTCATTTGTAAATGTGTACAGACAACAAAATACCAGGTGTTTGTAGAACACATTAAAATCAGATCAGGAGATCAATAATTATGCATTAATCATTTTATTAAAAAAAAAACATTTGTTCTCAGCAACTAAATGCCGACACCCAATGCAATATTATTATAATCTATGCAATGGTCATTACTAAAGAAAAAAATCTTCATAAAGTCAAACAAAATCACATTGAAGACAGACATCAAAACCTATTGCAATTAATTAAATAGAAATAATGCACACTGGTTTGCATTTTCTTTTATTTAAAAAAAACATAAAATATTAATATAGAGATAAAGTTTTCCTCTGCATACATCTGTATAAATAATCTCTGAAAAGCCTTTGGGTTTATGCAACCTGGCCCAGGGTTAATATTTTTTAAGGAAATGCTGAACTTAAAGTTAATGAAGCCCGGTATCAGTGCACCACATAGACATTCAGCACGTCCTTGGACGATAGTTTCTCCATAAATCCTAATAAGCTAAGATGAAGTCAGAGATTTGGAGTGATTTGCCGTGACATACTTTGAAAACGTCTGCCTACCATCATGTTCAAAGTACCTTATAGGGATTTTATGCGATAGATCAATGCAAACAATCAGAATTAGAATCAGCATTACTGTCCAGGACTGAATTGCAAACAAGGAGTTTAGCCTTGATTTTCAAGTGTTAACAGCATACAGACAAAAAGTATCAATATATAAACTTTAGAGGAAATAAAAGTAGGGAAAATGTACAATTCGTGCATGTCTTTGTATCCATTTTTATTAATAAGGTATTACGTTTACTACTATGAAATAAGTGGAAAGTTACAAATGACATTTTCTGTTGCAAACCTGTAAATGTGCTGATATCCTGATATCTGGATTTCTTTCCTGATATCTTTACAGGCTTTACTATCTTGTTTATTTCAACCA
Organism: Poecilia latipinna; assembly: GCF_001443285.1. NCBI lineage: Eukaryota > Metazoa > Chordata > Actinopteri > Cyprinodontiformes > Poeciliidae > Poecilia > Poecilia latipinna. The sequence goes on from NW_015112852.1 coordinate 292,906, forward strand.
TCTATAAAGTGACATATTTTATGCTGGACATGTTACGTCCAGATGTTTCTCTACTTCCTTCAGTATTTTTATTTTTTTTGTCTGGCCTTTGGATATCCTCTTGTTCCATGTTGTGTTGTACAGCAAAGGCTGAGGCAGCAACTCCAGGTTGAACTGGATCACCCTGAAGCTCTTCACGTTCTCAGAAACGCCACTAACCTTCACGGATTTTCTTCTGTCGCGTTTCCTTTTTGAACTGCTTCCATGAAATCTTTTCAAAGTTTCATGATTGTGGAACTTCCTGATAATGTTTCAAACTTTTCAGAGACCACGTTTCAAGATCTTTGGCCTTGCAGCCTTGTGTATTCTATTCTGTGATAATGTTTTTTTTGTTTTTTTTCCACAACCACTCTGGAAAACTGCCAACTGCCCACCAAACATAATCCCCTGAAAATAAGCGCAGGTATGATTTGTTTGTCTTTAAGTTTGTTTTAGGAATCTTTTTTTTTTCTGTTTAATATGTATAAAAAAAATACATGGAATAATTTGTTGGTGTCTACCGCCCAGGTGATCAACATATGCCACAATGCAAGGTTCACTTTGCCTCAGTTAAGGTCAGTGTTCATGATTCTACAATAAGAAAGAGACAGCGAAAAACAGCATCCACTGGAGAGTCCCAAGACAAAGATCACTACTGACAAAAGAACACAAAGGCTTATCTCACATTTTCCAGAAAAAGAAAAAGAAAAAAAAATGAGGATAGCCAAGAAGTTCTGGAAAATGTTCTGTGCAGCTGACAAGACAAAACAACGTTTTTGGAAGATGTGCATACTGTTACTTTTGGCATAAAATTACCACATCATGTCAGAAAGAGACAATTAGCTTTCATACCAACAATCAAATATGGTGGTAGCAGTGTGACGGGCTATTGCTTAATTAATACAACCATTAACTCTGCAATATCCAGGCATCATATAAGGCCAGGTTAGTTGGGACCATTATTAACTACAGTGTTTTCCGGACTATAAAGCTCACCTCACTATAAGCCGCACCCACAAAGTTGTTTGTTTTTTTTAAAACTGGAAACATACATACACAAGCTGCACCGGGCTATAAGCCGCACCGGGCTATAAGCTGCTGGTATTTCCGCCGCTCTCGGTTTTCCACTTCGTCCTGAGTACATCTGCTATTAAGGACGCAGATTAAGGATGTTGTGTACTGCCAGATCGATAGCCTTCAACTTAAAAGCTGAACTTCTCTGTGTTGTTTCCTTGATGAGGGGGTATGAGTTTCAAAACATTTCTCCGTTGTGCCTGCTGTGAGCATGTGCTTGTTCTAAATGAAAATCAGCACTTTCTTCTTTGATTTCTATTTTTGACTTCCAATGATTCATTTCCTGCTAAAGAGCCCCCTGGTGGTTGAATAAAAATCTACAGAAAAGCCGCACCGTCAAAACGTGGGGGGAGTAGCGACTTATAGTCTGAAAAATACGGTATTTCTAAATCAAATTCTTATCTGCAGTCTGTATTTTGTATTAACTGTGGCTATGTTTCTCTAGTCTCAAAATCAGTTTGATGATTTGAGACTTTGAAGTGTGACAAAAGCAAAAACAGAAAAGGAGGAAAACTTTTTTCACAGCTCTGTGTATCAAATTTAACAACTAAATTGGAATTCATACATAACATTACATGTGATAATAGTTTTCATTTTGCTGCACTATGTTTATTCTGAATGCTGTGAAGTTAATTAAAGAAAAAATTCTTCCGACAGATGAAATCCTGGAGCATGTCAGGTCTTTAAAGTTGGCATGGACTCCCGTTTTAAAATCATGACTATGACAAAATAATCCTTGAAAAACTCTGAAGAAACTGAAGTCATGATGACACAAACAAACCTTGAATATAATTGATGTCAGAATATTTGATGGACCTTTTTTTATATACACATGAAGTGAAGGCAGCGTTTGGTGTTCAAAGATGGGCAGGCAGATGCTCTTCAGCTGTCAGCTCACTGCAGAGTGTCAATGTCTCTTTCTATCACCACAAACTGAAAAATGACCATCCAGAGCACACATTTACGGGGCATGTTTTTTTTTTGTTTTTTTTTCCTGATTCTTGACATTTTGTTTTAAACTTTTATCAAATAAAGTTTCCACTTAGGCTTCCTAAACATTTTGTCGGTCTAAGTCCCAAGGCTATAGCTCTCCTGCCAAATTGCTACACAAACAGGCTACAAATAAAAATCTCCAGGAATCAGTAAATGGCTATGTAGAACAATGTCACAGAAACTGGGCAATAACTATACAAAACCTGATTCATGTTACTACTGAGAGCATAACAACATAATTAAAATTTACCAAATGACCTGTGTTTCACAAGTCTCCCATTTATAATGTTGTTCATTCAAGTAAAACTGACTGCAACAAAAGCTGCAGATTTTCAGTCCAGCCCACACTGAACATATTAATGTCCCAGTTGAGGCTCTATTGTTAAGATTCACAAACACTTCTCTTCAGCTGTACCTTGAGATTTAGTGACTGAAAAGAACAGAATAGGTAATAATCCCCTGCCCTTGCAAATAAATTGCCTTATTTTATCCAAAGTTCTTACCTTGGTTCAGATACATTCATGCAGCTCTAAAATCCTGCTAAACTTTATCTTATGATCAATCTCAAGAAAATGGACGCCCTTAGGAAATGCCGAAAAGGAGCGAGACGTATAGGAAGAAAGGTTATCTAATTCAACATCTAAGCGTGACAAAGGAGACAGTACTATTTCTATGAAAAGACTGAACAGTGATGCTTAAAAAAAATGCGTGGTATAGGTGGGTTGTAAAATTAAAAAATTAAAAGTAGGTGAACTATGCTGAATTGTTTAAATTTTCTTTAATTAGAACTGTTTTTTGCCACTTGGCTTTTATAAATCTAAGCAAACAAATATAATGTGCAAGACCACTTTCTCTGATCACTTTTACTCTCTGTCTACATTATCTTTTTGTTTCCGTTGCATCTGGTGATTTAAAAACATTCTGCCAAAAATGAGTCAAGAGCAAGGAACCTCTAAGCTTTTTCATTTTTTGCAGGTCTGGGGAAAAAAAGAAAAAAAATCTCTGTTCTTGCCATATAGGTCATAAGTAAACAAAGAGACAAAGAAGAAGGTAATGATTGACTCGCCGGCCTAAACCAAAGTGTGCAGAGCTGAATGAGTGGACAATATTATAAAAATGAAAGCCCTCAGCAAACAAGGCCATGCAGTGAATGAGAAAGATTCTCTGATAACAAAATTATCACAAATACAAAGAATGAATTATGTGATCTGAATTGGTTTGACTAAATGTCAATTCCAGATTCGACACAGACCATCATAACATATTGATTGATGGAACAACATCGTGAGTGGATCTTCCTTTTTGTCACAGAGCTCCAGAGCTTCCGATAAACACTGGGAAGCTGTGGCTCTGAGTCAGCCCGCCACCTCGTCGAACTCTTAAGCAAAGTTCGATCCGAGTGCAAGAACTCTTCACTTTTTCAATCTCTAACTTGGTCAGGATCTTTTAATGAATGAAGACAGGACCCAGCCCGTCAGCCTTCCTCTTCAGTTGCCCTGTGGTTTGGCGAGGCTTACTTTTTCCTCGCTGTAATTGAGCCGGAGCTAAGGAGGACAAGAAAGCTATTGTTTTACTCCATTCAGCAAAAACAAAAATGTTCTTAAAAAATCCTTTGGAGGCGTTCAATACCGCTCCTCTTCTAGAATCATAAAACGTCGGCTGCAGTTTTCAATTAGTCACTCGCTTCGGCCGTTGTTTACTGCGTAGAGCAACGTCGGAAAACGCCTGTTGGACAACGTTTTATTTATGTTGCCACGTACTCGCGCAGTGATATTGGTGAAAGTCTTCTCTCAATTTATCTGTAAATGTCAACATCTCATTATGGGATAAATAACAGCGTTATTTCAGGTTGCAAGTCGGTGCTCCAGGGGAGGAGAATGATTAGGTCAATATTATTTTGGTGGCACTGACAGACTACATGCTGTACAGAGGATACAACACCAAAGGTCTTTTATTAATGGAATCCATCAGCTTCCTGATAGATGCTGCACTGAGGGGCCACGATGATTGCATTGGCTGTGTCCTCAAGCTTTAGCACGCACACACATATATATACGTGGCCTCTCTTATACGGAGCCCGCCATGTTTATTCACCATCTCCTGCTGTCGGGAGCAAAGCCGAGGTAAATTGTCAGTCTTGGAGAGAGTCAACATTTAATCTGGAGGAAGCCATCCGTGGCAGTTTGTTTCCAGTGAATGCCATAGACAAGAAGGACAAAGCGGGCCGGGTCAGCGGGTCAAGCACACCATGTGGTCTTTTCAGTGAACTGTTTGGCTTGCTGTGTCTCCAACTTTCCCCTCGGTGGTGAAAGCCTCACAAAAAGAAAGGCGACTGGCTTCACCTCGCCACTACTAAACGCTGCATGAAATATGTAGAGGTGGGTGGGGGGAGAGGGGGAGGTCCTTATTAAGAATAAGACCCGAATAAATTATTTTATCTCTCTGCCTCAAAATGCCAGCTTCTCACTTTAAGGTGCTATTTGGAGACTCGATTCTTATTACTTTCACGAAGCTGCTTCACTTGCAAAAAAAAAATAAAATCAAAATAGTAGCTTAGCGATTCTTCCCTCTTTGCTTCCCTGAGGGCGAGCCGTAAACCAGCACGGAGCATGGCGCTGCTCGGCGGTGTAGCTCAAAGGCACCCCGGGGAATTGCGAGGAGGGGTGGGATCTAAACACAGAGTCTTCTGAAATCAGTCCTGACACTTATCATCACTTTGTGTGCTGGCAGATCTCCGGGGACCAGCCTGTTAACTTCTGAATTTGCTCGTGTACCGCTCGGCGACAGAGGAGGCAGGTCAGAAAGCATGAAAGAGCCAGTAACAGCCCAGTGATTCAGAGTTTTTAAACAAGACTTTCTGCTTGATGAGATCAAACATTTGAATTGTTGATTTCCACCATCAGGTACATGAAGAAAACAGATGCATGAAGGTGCAAAACTGTTTTTTTTTGTTTTTTTTTTCCTTGGTGAATGTCCAAAGCACCAAAAGGAAAACACATTTTGCTTCTGTCAGAAGTTCAAATAAATAAAGATACACAAGCTGCACAACAGATGTTTTAAGGATCCTGAACACATTTTTTTTAGGAGAATAAAATGCCCTGCACTCAGCGAAGCCTCCACACCTCAAAATGGACACAAAAGCACGAGCATTACTCACTCCGAGTAGAGAAACAGCCCCCCCCCCTCCACTACCTAACAGCCTTCAATATAGAACTACTCTCAGATTTTTCACAAAGGAGTTCAAACAGAAATGTGCATCAGGAATTTGACAAACATGGGAGGGCAACAATGAGGGGCCCTCCTCACAAATTGGCGCCAGTGTTTAGCGAACACAAACATCAGATCTGACCTTTCACACACATTTAACATTTCCAGTGCTCTGAAAGTTTGTGTCACTTCCATGAAACAACTTGACAATATCTGAAACAGCATTTTCCCTGTTTCTCAGATCATAAATGAGCTAAATACTAGTTATCAGTTCAATTTCACTAATGAAACCCAGGCCTGGTTAGTGTCCGACGAGGTAAATGGTGTCCATTTGACAACATAAAGTAACTCAAACACAACGCATTATGCTTCTTCTTAAAGAATGGAGAAAACAGAGAACTACTGTTCGCCTTCCCAGATTTGGCCACTTGCCCAAGATTACTCTGTAAAGAAATAAAAACATGATAATAATGACATATTTAATTGCAATTAAAACCGAGTTAAGGTAAAAACGCCTATCGACATTTTTCAACTTTACAACAAAGAGGGCAACACTAAAATGGTTTTAGGCCAAATTGTTACAGAATTATCTTACATGACAATGTCACAATTTGCATGGTAACAAAAGATAGCACCAAGTTTGACAGCTAATCGAAAAAAATAAAATAAACTGGAAGAAGCATGCAGAGAGCTAAATCTTAAAAAAGATACCAGGAAAGACAGATTTTCTGTTAGATCATCCTGAGTGTAAATCACAGACTAAATAATAATGTGTTAAAAAGCAAAATATTGAGTGCCTAACATTATTGCGTCCAACTATACAGCAAGTATGACTAAAACGTATGCAAAAATCAAATGGAACCAAGCATTAGACAGAACAAAAGGGTCACTCCACCACAAAAAAAGAGCCACATTTGCAGAAGGAGCAGCTGTCAGTGACATCGGCTCCAGACATGCTTGGTTTTGCATCTATTCACTCGGCCATGTTCTGGTGAGTAGCCATGGAGCTGTGCTTTGAGAGCGAGGCTCAGTGGCTCTTTCATTTCCAACTGGGAGGTGGGGAATTAGTAATCATTATAGGGAGACTGTGGGTTTTCACCAAGCAGAGCACAGTTGCATGGGATTTGTACACATAGGCTTGTCGCACATTTCCCCTAAAAAGAATAAACGTGTTTCACTTGCATACTTATGTTTGTACTGTTTTTTTGTTTGTTTTTTTAGTATTTTAACACTTTTTGATTCTGCCAGCTCATATATCGTGTAGTTTCAATAAGACAGGAAAAAATATTTTAACTGTCAGGTGGAATCAGTCACATCTCTGTATGCACCAGCTTTTACGACAGCAGACTTATGTGGATGCTATAATTTCCTGACAGGTATGCCAGAAGAAATTGTGCTTTCTTTTATTTGTTTGTCTCCTGTCATTATCAGAGACAACTGAAGCATCTGTGGATTGTATTTCTGAGTAATTTTTTTTTTTTTTGCAGGGGGTAAAAGGTGAAGTTGGATACGGAGTGAAGAAGGAAATCGTGTGTTACATTCAGTTTTAGGGAATATTTTAGTTATTCTGCCCTTTAAAGATCTTAGAATCAGGGGAATGAAAACTGACTGGACCATTTCACGAATGTGTTCTGATCTAAGCCGTCTCACTCTCCTGAGCAGCTCTGAAATCTGCAGTTTTAACGTGACAAAATATAAACAATGAAAGACATGTGGAAACTTTTGCAAGTGCCACTTGATCAAGTTACTGCAACCGATGCTGTAATAGCAGGACTTTTATTGGTTTTCTGTTGTGGGACATTTAAACATAAAACAACATCCAACAAAATCAAGTATTAACAAGCAAAAGATTTAAGATAAGTTTGAGAGCGAGTTCCAAACAACGTAGTTGAACATTGAGTTTATTCTCCAGTAAAACAAAAAATTTTTTATACAGATAAAATTTGTGCAAGGGAGGGACATCCAGCGAGGTCACCCTGACTTCAGGTCAGGAAACATTTGGGGGAAAACAGAACAGCTGGATATGTTGAGCTTCTTCAAGTAAGATGTCTGGAGCACTGCACTCTGCTTCCAAACCCATTCATGTCTGTGCTGTGCAGAGGTAAAATAGCTCTGCAATGCAGCGGGATGAATCCCATGCAAGGTCCACCGCTGCCACACAGGCGAAGTTGAAATGTTTTAAATTTGGGCTTAGCTCTTGGTAATTACTCTTCGTGATTTGAATGACTTATGCATTTGTTTGTTTTTATCAATATTGAAGATATCCTAAATGAAATATGCTGTTATATGCTTAAACTACTTGTTTGTTTCTTAATTTTTGCATTATTCCCTTCCTACAATTCATATTCTTTTAAAGGACATGCCTAGTGAAGATGCTGTTCTGAGAAAGATCTAATGACCTAGTTACATAGGGTTTCACACCCTTTAGTAGTGTAAGTTAAGGCCATTTCTGTTGAATAAGCACATTCATTTTTAAGCGCCCAACAATTCGACAATGTTTTTCCAAACATACGTCACACAAATTTACTAAATCTATAAGATGGTTAGCTAATCCTGCAGATAAGCTGTAAAATCTTGTTTCTGGACTTTGCGTCGATCATTCCACACCTTTAGCTTTCTTCTAGAGAGGTTATTGTATTGTTAATTTGGATGTTCAGTATCACTGGGATTCAAAAAGATAAAAGCTCTAATTGTATTGTTTTTCAGTGATCCAAAGATTTTGAGAAATGTAAACTTTTTTTTTTCAAAATCAGTAGGAAAAAAAAAAATTGATTCTTCCCAATGAAAAGCAGTCCCCAATCATGATGCTGCCATTGACTAGTTTTGACACTTTTAGAAAAGTCGGGCGTAAATTTTATTTAAGCATCATCACACAAGCTATATAAGGAATGTGGGAGAGTTCTGGACCAAATTTATGAAGAATACAGGAGATTGCTGAATATCTGAACTCAACTAACTGTTGCTTTTAATTTCTTTGAACCATCTTTCATCATTTTCTGTCTTTTTTTTCCCCCTCAGTCTAAGTTCATCATTTGCTTTCTTCTTGCCAGTCTAACATCAAACCCCAATTTATGGATTGCTGAGACATGCTAATAGCTGTCCTATTAAAAGAGCTGTAAATCTCTGCAGCTTCTCCAGAGCCTATGTCCATTTTTATGTCTTTTTTTTTTTTTTTGCCTCGCCCCATCTTTCAAACATCTCTTTTCAACTTTCCTCTCCCTGCTGAAGGAAAGCAACCCAAACAGATCAGAATAGGACAAAAAATATGCTTAAGATTTTTTTTTTTTTCAGGGAAAATGTGAAGTTTTAAGTTACATTTATACTTTCGTAAGGGACAGCAGTTGTAGTTCCTTTCCAAAATATGCAAAATAAGAGCTGTAAGTTGTTGATTTGATAAGATCTTTAAGAAGGCTACACAAAGAGGAGCAAATATTTGCTTTGTTTTCTATCTGAACGCGTCGAGACATGAAAGAAGTTCCCACAAGCAATACTGAGAGGTTTCTTTAATGATTACGACAGCTGTTCTGCCAGATGTGAAAGAGGAAAAAATGCACCTGAAATGTCAGTTGACGGAGATCAGTAGATGTGTCTGTACACTGGCAGAAACAGCAGTTGAAATATAAACTAAAATAATTGAAGTGTCACTATATTGTCCTCAGAGGAGCCACATTCTCTTTACGATTAGGAGAAACCGTGTCTTCTGCTGCATATTATTGATTAAAACGCTCCGATAGGGTGAGGGCTACAACTAGTTTCAGCGCAAACAGATACAGACATGTGTCACGTCTTGACAGCAGACACAAAAGCAAAGTGCAGACGGTTATTTTTAGAGGATAAATATGAAAATGCTGAAGGCGCCGTTTTCAGCAGGGATGAGACCGCTGCGTCTCCGAGGCGGCAGCTGTTCACACCAGAGAGTCGGCTTTTGGTGAAAGTCGAGAAAAATGATTTTCGGCATTGCGACTGCCATTCATTCGTTTTTGTTTCCAACAGACAGCGACAGCTCATATCTGCACCTGCTGACTGAGTCATAACACCGGGGACATAATGGCTCTGTTGCCGTATGTGGAAATTGAATCGGGATTTTCTCTCGCCTTAAAAGGTATGAGTCAAGATCCCCCATGCGAAGAAAATCGCACGGAAATCCAATACCTCATTGAGGCATTTTTGGTTCTTTGTGTGAATGAGAAAAAAAAAAACTAAATAAAATACTAATGTAGGTGCTAAATGTATCTATTTATGCGTTCGCCACACTTCTACGAAGCACATTACACATGACCTCGCCTTTGGTGCAAAAGAACCTTCAACCAGGATCTGCCAGGAAATAATATTCAAGACACACAAAGAAACAAGCACTTAAAGTCCTAAAGAGGTTTTCATAACACTGTCTGGACCTGTTTTTAACAGAGTCCAACTGCGCTTCATGGGAAGTTTTCATTTACAATATTTGCAAAGAATAATTAAAAAAAAAAAAAAAGGTTATATGTAAACCAAAACAGGATCCGGATGAAAATTCAGGTTCTGTGTAATAGCTTTTTATTGAAGATGGTGTTGTTATTGGCATTAACGTAAATCATGATTCTGAAATGTTCAAAACCTTCTAAATTATTATTTTGCCTGTTGTTTTAACTGACCATAATATGAAATGTGTAAATTAAAAATGATAAGACTTTACCAGGAAAAAAATAAATATAATTGTTGCACAATTTTAATATATGTTGAGTGCGAAATCAATTTCAATTTCTACACATCTTCTTTGATAAGTAATTCAATGGTGTTGCCAGTTCTGAAGTAATTTTCAAGTTGATTTTCTTAGTAGTTACAACTGACTGCAGCTGGCTTCTATGTGCGAAAATAAGAAAAGTACCAATTAGTTTAATGGCCAGAGTGTTGCAAAGCAAAAAAGATTAACATGGAAAAATCTAGCAAATATTTGTAGTCTGGAAGATCATAAAATATATCTCTGTGCAACACACAGAGATACATTTTTAAAAGGAAAAGGCAGAACAAAACAGATGCATTTTAAAAATGATGCTGAAGTCACATAACCAAAGATTCAAACCATTAAACCAACAACGAAACTTGTATACACTACAGTAGGATGAGGTTCTGAAAATCCAAATATTTTTCAATATCGTTTCTTAGTTTTCCACGTTTTTCATTAAGTGTCTCAGTTTCTTATATTGGCGTCAACTCAGGATTTGTGCAAACCTTTTTTCTTACCTTGTAGTCATTTCTGGAACTTGTGCACCTTTTTTATTTATTTATTTATTTTGTTTGTTTGTTTAAAAGATTCAACTGTAAAACATCTGGTGACCAAAATCAGATGCTTTTCTTATCAACCTTATCTCTGTGCTTTTCCTTCAGCCTCTATTGGTCAGCAGCACCTTCCCATAATGATCCTTCCACAAGTCCTGCTGTGTTTAAAATTCCCTCTGACCACATCATAACACCGCTCCTCATGTTCCACAAATGACCCAAATAAGCCATCACCACAACCTCACAGTGATAGTTTTGAGCATACAGAAATCGTTTGGGGAAACTAAATCTGGATGAGGCAGAATTGGGGATACTACTGTGCCCTAACACATCCCATTAGTCCTGACCAAGACCCTGCAAAACTAATTCAGTTTCTGGTAGATCTTTTATGCAGCAGCAGACTTTTCTTGGCCATCACAGACATACTTAACTCTGCTGCTGAACCTAGAGATGCATTTTCCTCATAAGTGTGGAACGATTTAAAGGAGAATAAACAGGCTTTCCAAGGTACATGAGATTTATTGCTGTGAAGCATTGCTATGACTAATAAATAATGACAAATGTAATGTTTTTGTGTATAAAACAATGCTTTTACTCACACCACCGATTATCACCTCACTCCTACAGCCTGTTGGTTCAGTGAGCGGGTCAATAAAACTCTTGATCAAACCAAAATTTCTGTCATTATTTGCTGTGAAACAACCTTTACGGTAAACTAAGAGCAAATCATCATCTGTTAAAGTGGGTACATTACTACTTAGTACATACATATATTAAATAATTAATTTGAGCTGTTAAAACCCCTCAACCCTCACCGCTGGAAAATACAATGGAAAAACGACACTCTGGCGTTCCGCTGCAGGTTAAGGGGTTAAATGTTCTCAGCAAAATGGCTGCTCTTTTTGGACCTGAACAAACCAAAGATACAAAGTTAAGATATTGGTGAGCTACAGTCTCCAAGTCGAGCCTTCCCTACTCAGCTCCTCCAGACTAGCAGCAGCAGCAGTTAGCAAACACCTGGTGGAACTGAGCATCTGCTGAGCTGTTCATATACACTACATCTCAATCCAACACTATTAAGAACAGATATAATGGCATAATTGAGAAATGTGATGACCTGTAGAAAGAAGCGTACCTGGGCCAAGTCAAGCTTCTGTAATGTTTCATGTAGACACCATTTTTATAACAACTGATGGTAACCATTACTTGGTTGTGCTATAAAATGCCACTGTTTGCCTTGAAAATAGATATTATCGCCACTTCATGCTTTCTTTTTTGTTTGAGTGTTTTTCTCTTTGTCTGCTTTAAACTGTTTTAATCAAAACAATGGGGAAAAAAATGGTTGACAGGAATAGGCATCCTTTTTAAAGCGTTAAAGATAAAAAAATCAAAGCTATCTCTCATCACAAAAAACATCCTTGGATGTTATCGTCTTGTTTTTGTGTGCAAGTGAAGAAAAGCCACATCTGACAATCAAAAGGAATTTTATTTGCATATAAGGTGCAAATAAAAGGACAGCATTAATATATGGTGGACAGAGAGAGATGACCAAGCTTTTCCACAAATAAGAAAAATAAATCATTCAAAAAAGTATAAAGGCAAAAAAAACCACTCCTGTGTCTAAATGACAGAGAGACAATACAGACGAGGTCGAAGCTTGTGCTGTTGTACCAATGTGTTGTGTTACTGAGACATGCTGAATCTTCAGTCATCGTATAATCTAATTTCCCCAAGATCAACATCTGTTTTCATGGTACTGAGATTTATATTTATCCGAAATCATATGATCAAATTATACAATTTTACATAATTAAAATAAAAATAAAAATCTAAAAAAACTAAACACTGTGAATTTTATGGTCTTAGCTGGCTGTCAAATACAGCATCCCATCCAATCTGTTCATTTAAAAGGAATCTTATCTGAACTGACTGACGGAACATGTACACAATCCGTAATTAAATCCCAGACTTTTAAAGAGCTGTCAGAGTAAAGTGTCTCCAGTAAAATTCAGACAAATTAGTTTAGGTAATATTGCTACAGGCATCTGAGTCAAACAATGACAGAACCACACACATCAAACAGGCATGAAGACCTAAATTCTACAGGTAAGGTCATCTGCAGGATATACAGTACAGTAGGAGAGGTTAAAGTGGGCTATAAATATAGCCTGGCCTGCTGTTCTCAACCTCCCCCAGCTTTCAGACTCTAGACCTGCTCATGCTCTTCACTGACATGTTCTAATAAAAAAAAAAAGCTCTGACTGTACATTATGTCATGCATGTTTTAGTTTCTACATAAAACAAGTAGAGGCTTTGCCTATTTGAAGTGCTTAAGATGTAATCGATGTGCAATCACATTAGGATTTTGGTATTTCCTTTCAACCACAAAACAAAACTTTAATGTGACAGTGTAGAGTAAGGGAAACTCAGATATCTGTGTGGGAAATTAGAGTGCAGAAATATTAACTTTCATAGCTAAATTGTGGCACAGGAGATGGAAAAATTGAGGGAAAATAAAGTAGGAATGAAAATCTAGAACTTTGCTCAAAGGCTACAAAAATCATTCAGAGGGCCACAAACGGCCAGAGGGTCACATTTAAGGCATCCCTGCTAAGAAATCTTTTCTTTTTTTGGTCGTTGTGGATCGACTTACAGAGCATATGATTTAAAAAAGAAAAAAAAAAAAACAATCTTTACTTTTGTGTGAACAAATTTGAATAAATCTGTATCCCTCCAAGTTAAAATGAATCAATACCAATAGTTTTGTACAACTTTTCTCATGTCAGGAACTTGTGTAAACTTCACTGCACTGTAGACTTTTACACACACAAATGTTTTATCAAATCTGCGTGTCAAAGTTTCTGCAGACGCGGCTCTACCATTCAGCAGAATGTCAGACGGTTTTACGGTGAAAGTATCCAGCATGTGTGGTCACGACGTCCATTTGGGATGAGGGGAGAAAATAAACAATTCAGCTTCATGAAGTTTGTTTCAAACAGATGAAATGGTCTTCAGCTTTTCAGCTCTACCGACAAAGATACCATTTCCATCCGACATGCATTTCTTTCAACTGAAAAGGACTAAAAAGCTTGAAAATAAAGAACTGTATTTAAAAGATCTGCTTTCTGCGGATGCACATCATGGCTGCCGGTGGGAAGAGGCCTTGTGGTTTCTAATGGTCGGCACCTTAACAGCAATAAAATCCATTATAGGTGTTTTGGGGTAGCTAGGATCACTCGTGAGGTCACACGACACTCAGGAGAGTCGTCAGAGTCTTTGTTAATTAAACTATGAAGTGCTGACCAGCTGGGGAAGGATATTTACTCCTGTGGCTTTCTTCAGTGCAATCATTATTTTACCATCCAATACCTTTTCAAATATGATACAGCTGATGACCACCTCCTTTTCTTTAGAAATATTTTTCGAATACCGTACCCTGTCAAGTTTGACCAAATTTGTCCTATTCAAGTATATTTAAGGCAGAATGAGACATGAAAAAGTGGTCGAACACATGGCTTGTGACCCACAATTTTATAAACATCGTATGCGAAAATGAATACCCAAGTGGGTCAAACTGGACATTGTGCAAATTTCACCCTTTTAGAAGGCGTAGCTAATGTCGTATTAATATGTAATTTTCCTGAGAATGCAAAGCAGGAAGACGTTTGTGTTCATGAACCTTTTCCATTTATTTATTTACTTGCTTGCAGGTGTATGATTTGAATAGCAACATGCTCAAAGTCTAAATCCAAACACATTTTAAGTCTGTATGGTTGGACAGAAGATATAAAAATGATGACTGGTTTGAAGAATCATCTTAATATCCTTTACTTTCCATTTACTGTTCTTCAATTTGCACAGTTTGTATTTTACCTTCACGCCCTGCCTTATGCAAGATACACAATAAGTGCATTTTGTTCTATTTTATTATCAAACTGGTTGCAGTGCTTAAACAGGGCTGGATCCAGAGGCAGGTTTGTTCAAGAAGATGTTTTAGTTTTCCACAGCCAGACAGCAGATAGTTGCAGCTCTGAACTACTTCAATACATTAAAAATGTATTCTACAGTAAATTGTTGATCAGTTCTTGGTTGATTTCTTTGTAGACAATGTGCCAGTAGCCAGGTTAGTGACATAAACCAGATTTATCTCAGTATTGTTGCAAACAGATTCTCTGACACTATGAGGCAAATTCATTTGCAGTGTTTGTGAGCGCTCCTGCAGTAGTGGATGGCCCGATGCACCCGGCTCACAAGACAAGATGATGCACGATGTTGGTATTCATGAGAACAAGACGATAACATTTTTGGAAAAACTCAGAATCACATTTTGTTCATTTTACAAGAAAATGTTTCAGACATTTTATACAGGAAATAGTATGCATGTTTCAAAATCTCAAACTGTGCTTTAAAAACCACCGTTTAGTTTTTTACGATCAGCTGAAGTTTTTATCCGTCCGCTGCTACAATGCAACTTGGCAACAACTCAACTACTTCCTTTACGACTTCAGGAAAGTCGGATGCCGACAGCAAAAAGACGAGGCTTTTCTAGACCGACTTCACTTTCACAAGAATCTGTGTTTCACTGCAGCAAGATGCACTTTCAATTGCATTTTTTCATATCCACATAAAGAAAAAAAGCTATGTGTAAAACAGGGAACTTTTCAGCTTAAAACTTCTAACCTGATGCTTTGTTTTGTTCTTTGTTGCTTCATGCAAAAAGCGTAAGGCAAACAAGACTCAGATGTTTTATTTATCACGATGTGTTGAAAGATCATAATTCCTGCCCATCAATACACACATAGTTCTTCTTTTCATGACTAATTCACATTGTGATGAGACGGCTGTACCTTCAGCATGATAAAAGCATAAACAGCAGTTTGCAGCACAGCAGGACAGCGTCACAACAGGGCCTCACTGCATATTATTAGATACTAAAGGTCTCAAACAGCAACTTTCCTACTTATTAATTTTTTTCTTACATTTACTCAACATGTATGTGTCCCACTTCCATAATGAAGCCAGACTGACTATGCTGGGGTAGTTATTACATTTCTTCTCTCCAAAGCCTTCCATCTGGGTGCTTTTCTTCTCGGTATCTGCTGTATGTGCATATTTAATGGAACAGATTCAAAGCAAATCCAGTAGGTTTTACATAAATAGCTGTGAAAGAACTAAAAATGTGTGTTCGAATGCCTGAACAAATAACCTGTCTGTAAGTGAAATGTCAGGAAAAGTGTATTCAGAAGAAGGGGGGGAAATAAAAAATACAAAACCTGGCTTTAAACTGATTACATGTGGTAGCATCAAAAATGATTTAATCTCTTCTGGTTCTTTTAGCTATGCTCCCTCCAGGTATGGATTAGAGTCCTAAAAATTTCACTCCACGTCAGAGCCTTATATTTAGTTTTTTTAAGGATAGTAATCCCTCGGTGCAATAAAAAAATAATAAATTTACACCTTTACATAAGAAATAGCCCATTTCATAGTCAAGTTTCATATTTCATTTTCACTTTTTACTGATGCAATGCATATCTGCTTGAATATCTGCTATCAAACTTATTATGTCTGGGCTGAAAATTGGGGGGAGGGGGGGAGTTTGCTGTTGAAGTCAAATAAGTAAAAGTGATTTAAATATAAATTATCAGAATCTCTCCTTTGTATACCTGTCAAAAAAATTAATACATACAAACAACTGTTTACATTCTCAGTGCAGAGTTAAGCAGCTTTCAAGTAATAAACACTCTATAGCCACCGTCTCTGAAAGAAAAAATAAAAATAAAAACGTGTCCACAGTGCAAACTTCAACAATTTCGAAAGTCAAACATGTAATGAATAAAGCAGACTGTCTATTCTGATGAAAAAGTAAATCTACCCATGCAGTACCGTCTCAGCGATGAGAATAGGGGTCAGAAATCATGTCGCACAGTCTCAGTTTTCAGGGAGGAAAGCCGCTCGCTCTCATCTTGGATTGTTAAGGTTCATGTTGTGCGTGCTGCAGCGGTGCCTCTGGTTGATGTCGGTGGTACTCTGACTTTGTTGGAACATGTGCTCTGTTTGGACACTACTTTGTTTTTTTGTCCAACTTTAAATAGCTATATACATTAGCCATCAGCCATTAGCCATTAGCACGTTGTGGCTCCTAATGTGTTGTCTGCATCAACTTAAATTTGCATGGCTCCAATTTAGCCACATGATTGGTCTGAATCGGAGCTATTCAACTTTTCTGTACATCAAACCTACTCTCTATTGAGGAACACTTATTTCATGATATATTGCTGTCATTCTGTCACCCAGCTCTAATATATTTTTAATTGTTTGGGTAGGGTAATTCTAATAAGTTGGAAATGATCCTACAGACACATCCAGTGCTTCGGTAGAAATAATTGGAGCTGTAAAGCCAGCTATATTCCTTTCTCCATTCATTGCCATAGCAGACGCTTATTAAGCACAAAATATATATGTTTTAATGCTCAACACTGTCCACTGAAACTGTTTTCTAGTCCATTCGGTACATATGAATTTGATGAAAAACCAGTGAACCCGTAAAGAGCACTGATGACTCCCAGCACTCTGAGGTGACCGCTGATGACAATAACATCAATAATCTGTTCTCAGCGGCCAGTCGCTCCCGATCCTTGGGGGAAGATGACCGACAAGGACAATGAACAATCCAAATAGTACAGATCTGCATCAGGACACAGATAACCACCTACTTCATGCACCATAAATCACGTAATTTCAGGAACCATTGACTTGTATTTCTGTAAAAAAAAAAAAAAAAATGCAGTTGTCTCTATAGATTCTGAGCCAAAATAGAAAAAAAAAAACATCAATACAACGACAGGTACATATCAAAGAAGGCAAGAATTTGTATGATGCAAACTTTTACATTGAAGAGTGCTTAGTAAAAATTTGTAAGGGTAATGAGTAAACTGAAGATACATAATGTGCCATAAAAAGTTGATCCATGCAACTAAATAAGACAATTTCACCAGCTTGTCTTCCAGAAGTGCTCTATGTAGTGTGGTGAAACAACCTTTCATAAGTAATAGGTTAGGCAAGGGAGGGCTTTAACATTTGGAAAAGCAGGGACATGAAGTGAAAGGGCAGTCCTCCACAGTGGTGGGAATAAATACTGCCATCACCACAGGGAAATGCTCCATTTGTTTAATGTGCCATTTCGGAAGTGGAACCCCTGTAATCCTACAGACATGGTAACCTCATGGTGTATAACTCCCCTCTGGAATTTGATCAGAGCTAAAACTGTTTACCAATATTTGGAGCCTGACATTTATTGAAAATGGCCTTTAGTAAAAGTCATAGCGGGACCGTGAAGAGGTTTTCAGATGAGCCTGTGAAGTTTCTGCTTCGTCTGAGTCAGTAAGATGTATCAGTCACATCAGGCGAGACACAGGCAGCCTCTCAGGACGCAGCCTCCAAACGCTTGTGTGCACATTTACAAAGACATGCAAATAAGCAAAAATGCTGCTAATACAGTTTTAACTCTTAATGTTCAATGCATAAAAAAAAATTGACAACAATTTTATTCTTTTTTATTAGAAAAGTTATCCAAAATTTACTGGTAATTGTATGGGGCTCTCCTGCAGCACTACCATGTTGGAGTTAAAGGAGTGAAATGCTTATAAATGAAATGTTTATAAAACTTACATTAACAGCGTAAATCAGAAATATAATCAAGAACATGCCAATTTCCTTCAACACAAGGAGTCGCGCTTAGCGTGGCTCCATCTTAGAAGAGCGTCAGATGTTTTCAGATTCTGTAGATAACTGCACTATTTAAGGTTACGCTGTAGTTATTTTGGCTCCTGCTCTTCGCATCTTTATTAATCTGTGTTCGTTTTGTCTGAATAACCTGCTCTTCTACATTTTCTTAGAATTTCAGTGCAGTTTGCAAGGTTTTTTTAATTATTCTATAACTTGTATGACTCAAATAGCTACCATGTAGAGAAGAAATGTAACTCTGAGATGAATCATTGATTTTATGGGAGAGATGTTCATGTGATCACTCTGTAGATTTATTTTAAAATTGAAGAATTGTTTGTCTGAATCTGTTGCACAAGTTTGATTTGATAAGTTGCATTGAAAGGTGAACTGAAACTCTATGATAAGCCCTGGATTGCATGATATATGTTTTGTCTGTTGCATTTCAATAGAAGTCATTGCAAAACATCTTCAGTCACATGTTAGAGTCTCACATCGAACTTGAAATGCTCTGCCGTCTTTTCTTAAAGTTTCGGTTTATTCCAAACTCTAAAACGCATTTTCAGTTTCGCTTGTGGCATTAACCCCTCGATGTCATTTGGACACAGTAGCAAAACATCTGTGCAGTTTGTTAGTACTCATGTTATTTTGCATTGAAATGTTTTTGCCCGTTTCTGTTTGCATGTCATTATGGGAAGCAGAGACCAGTGTGGATGAGGCACCTAAAACTGCTTCATGATCATCTGCATTCGCCATCCAGATGCAGTGAACATAATTGTCAAGGGAGTGTTGGCGGTCACTTATTTTGGCGGTTTAGCCAAAGCGTGCATTTGCTCCTGCTCCTTGCTCTGACATATGCCATGCATCTCCACTAAACCTCCAAAGTTACAAAAACTTGTGAAGTCTTTGAAAGACTTTTTGTGCGATTTGATACAATATGCCCAAAATCCAGTTCCAGGTACAAATGACCCAAAAAGAAACGTCTTGCCCTGGCAACTAACTTGAATACTGCTTCTGTGCTTCTGAACAGCGAGTTTATCGTATCGGTTCAGTGTTATACTTTTGTCAGTGAAAGAGTGCAATTGCCCCTGGTAAAGGTAAAGGTCATTTTATTTATATAGCACATTTTCAGCAACAAGGCAATACAAAGTGCCCTGTGACAATTTTCTACATTTTCAACTAAAATGAGAACACGGTTTCCGATGTGGAAAATGTTCTACTGTTGACTGATCACTTTTTACAGATTAAGCTGCCATATTGATCAGAAACTGTGGTATGTGAGATTTTAAAGTTGACATGTTTCAAAATAAGGAAAGGCGAAATACGTTTCCTGTTAAGATGTTGCTTTGCTGGATTTTAATAAAAATGTCAGGTGTTCTTGAATTGAAAATTTGACTATGCTAATGTAAGGAGTGAAGATAAAATTATGAAGTATTTAACTCACATTCTAATTAGTAAGCAAGTATTCAGAATAGTTTTTTTAAGTAATAAACTAGAATGCTTAAGCTTTAATATAATTTAGCTGACCAAATTTACAAAAATGTTTGGTAAATGTTGCTTCATTTTTTTTTTTTTGAATAATATCAAAGAAACAGTGTTTACAATGAGACTGCTAGATTTAGATATTAAAAAAAAAAAAGATTTCTTCTCACTGTGCTTGTGATAAACACCCATGAAAACAATGTGGAGCAGAGAAGACCTCTGAAGACATCCAAGAAGAAGAAATGTCTTCTAGTTTGCCTAAATGTGATATTACGGAAAACAGAGTCCCGTCTACTGCGCACATGACACTTGGAAACTCTGCTGTCAAGAACAAGTTAGCTTTGATTCCATCTGCCACTTGTGGAAAGCCAGTGCGCCTCTGCTGCTACATGCTGTTGCCTTAAGTGGCCCAGACAGTACAAAAGTGAGTGTGACATCTCTACTGCATGAGCCACCATCTGCTGAAAGGACCCCGAGGCCAACACATGAAGAGTCGGCACAAGTTTGGGAAAAGCACGGACGGCAGACCTCCTCATGGTCTGGAACGCTGCATCAAACAAGAACTACACGGCATGGTGACATTTTTCAATTTTTTTAACTCATTTCTTTGCCTAAAAGTTCTGGTAAAATGGTTACTTTGAGGAAGGTTTAAAAAAAAAAAAAAAAATATATATATATATATTTCACAGAAAAATAAGTTGTTGGGAATCCTGCTGCAGTTTGGCAACAAAATCTTATTAAAAATCAAAACAAATATGTGTTATTTTAAAAACATATGTTTAATATAGGCGTGCACTCACTGCAGTTTTCTGGTCGATTCCAAATTACCAATCTTTAAAAATCTTGACCTTCCGATCCTGATTTTGGCCGATACCATTTTTTTGTTTGTTTGTCTGAAACGTGGCTAGATATAAAAGTCGCTGAATTGGTAACAGTGGGATGATGTGAGCTTCTCTCACAGGAGAGCAGAAGAGGACAGTGGTTGATTTTTAGACCTTACCTTAAGTGGATAACATCAGCTTCACATGTAGGTATCAACCAATTATTGATCTACCAAAATTAAATTAAATCACTAGTTTAATTATAAAGACAAATTTATAAAGATGAAACAATGTTTTATATTACTACAGGATTTTAGCTGATTGTCAGTTATTATTCCTCTGATTGCTTTGTCTTCAGTCAACCATTGTTATTTTAATAAACGTCATCAGTAAGCCATTCAGAAAATTAACAAACCTACAATTAAGTGATTTGTCAGCAACATACAGGTAGGAAGTCGCATCAGGATAACAAATGTCATCTGAACTGTGAGTATTTTCTATTCTTTTAACTCAGAGTGAGAGATTGATCAATTTGGTTTAATGTCAGCATTAACACTATTTATATATCCTATAAGTTTATTTATTTAAGGAAAGGTCAGAAACGGTAATGCAGGCCTAAAGTACACACCTTTATGCCCAGGGGCCATAATAATAATAGTTAACACTTCCAGTGTTCCTAATCTTGAAAAGTCTGGATACATATGACAAAAAATAGAGTTTGGCAAAATATTTGTTCTGTCTGTTACCGATCCCACCCTAAAAGTTATATCCAAGTCGTCTAATTCTTCATCTGTCTCTCTGTTCACCTTCTCAGCCATCATCTGTCCATCCATTCTTTCTTCTATTTGCCCAATATCTGTCCTTCCACCCATCCTGCCAACTATGAATCAAAACAATCCCTCCATCCTTCTGTCTGCCTTTCTATTGAACCATCCATTCATCTTTTCACCATTATCCAACCATCTGTACGTCCATCCATCTATACATCTATCCATCCATTAAATTGTCCATTATTATGACCATACATTTATTCTTCTACCTATATCTCATCCATTTGCCCATTATATGACTGTCCATTCATCAATCCAACCGTCCATTGAATGTACTATTGATCCATTCATCCATATTAACAATATTCATCCTTCTATCAATTCATCCAATCATACATCAAACAATTTATCAATCCATTATCCATCCATCTAGGTTTTTTTAACCTTTGCTCCATCTTTCTATTCTCTCCTTTCATTCTCATTGTATTCATCTTCACATTTTTATTTTATTTTTTTACCATTTGTAGGTTTTGTATTAAAACCCAGCTAATGTATAAGTCTGTTGACTATGGAAATTTGACCTTGGCAAATCTTGTACTTCACATACTTAGAGCAAGAGGTCAATGTAGGAGGACACAGATTTCCCTTAGACAAGGAGTTTTTGATGTACTGGTTACCAAGAAAAAAACAAAAACACAACCTCAGGATTGACAAACATTATGAAAATCAAATTTGTTCTGTTGCTTAGATTATAGAAATGACTCAACTGCACAGATGGACAGATGTGAAATGGAGATATTTATCAAAAAAGGCAAAGTTACAATAGATCGTGATGAACACAGAGACACGGCGTGTCGGGGACTTAATAACAGGAGAAACCAGCAAAGGATAATGAAAACCAGTTAGCTTGAATCCAGAGTGTGATTGTAGACAAGAGGCAAGCAGTTGATTAGTAACAGGGTGCAGCTGGGAGGGAAGGCAACAGGTAGACTGAGGGAAGATGGATAATTAACTCCAGTGTGTAAACTGAGTCCCTGAGACAACAAAATAAGAGAGAGAGAAAAAAAACAATGCAGAGAAAAGGAAAGAAAATCCAAGAAGCATAAAGAACAGAAAGACAAAATATAGAAACTGAACACATATGAAGGACCAGTATGGCAAGACCTTTCTACCAATAATACATACAGGAACTGACTGGAATATGGCAAGACTTAATCATATGTAATAAATATCAAGGAGGCATTAAAGACACAAACCAAATCCAAACACCCGAGGATTATAACAAAACTGAAATAAGCACAATTTTATTGTTAATTTATGTTAGATCTTGACATGTCCACACCTTGTTACACCCTTTATTGGAATGTCAAAGCACAGTATTTGTGCCCAGGATGATTATATTGTATGTCATTCTGGTCAAAAACATATTTTAAAACATGACAAGTCAAACCTGATCCACCGGGTAATGAAAGAAATGTTGCTCAGCAGTCAAAGCCACGTGGGCGTATTTACAGTGTTTGTCTTTTAATGCGTTAAATTTGTAAATGACCACTAATTCACCTTGTTCCAATCGTCCTCATGGTGCTGCACACTTGCAGCTCACATTCGCTCACACTAAACATGCACACTGTAAATTCAGCTGAGATTTGTTTACCCATTCCTGTCCTTTTTATCTCTACTGATGTGTTCTTCCATTTATACATAATTAATGCTAAGAGCTCTCGGTGCAACATTTAATTTCAACTGACCCTGACTTCTTGTCTTATTTACCCAGTGATTTCTCAGAATGCACTAAGAGCCACACCTGCAGTACTTGTGGCAGAGTTCTGCAGAAAGCAATCAGGAGTTCAGAGACCGAACTCTGAATTCTGCAACGTGTGGCCTTTAGGTAACTTAATTTAATTTTCGGTAAATGAAATACACCATTAAAGGTGGCGATTTGCATGAAAGTCCTGACAAATTAATATCCGCTGTAATTATATGGATGGATTTTCAGCTTGATCCAATTTCTGATTACATTTGCAAACTTTTAACCTGACATGGTAATCTGGGCTGCTAAGATAAAGAAATTAATTTACATTTCATAAAATTTAAGTAAGAATCTGAAGAGTAGGGCCAATGAAATTCAAAAAGATTTTTGTAACCAATCTAAACTTACGTGTAGTAGCTGGTTAACTTGGTGAAAATGATGGTTTTACATCGCAGGATATAATATAAACGTAGATCTGATCATCTTAGATAAATAAACTCCAATTAACCCGATTTACAAATGACTATAATGAAACAATGCTGCTTGAATTCAATATCAGAGTCTGCACTGCGACACTAAATAATAAGTGCTGGCATTGTCGCCTGTCTCCTAAATAACTGTTTGGCTCTTGCACTGCTTCACGCAGAGCTTTCTTCTTTGCACAGGTAACATCATTAGGACTGTGGAAATCAGGTAAGCCTCTCCACAGTTTCTCGCAGCTGAGCAGAATTTAGTGTTGCAGACAGCTTACAGTGTATCAGCCAGCAGTCAATATAGTTAATGTCACTTTTGTTTTCCAATATAAGGGCTCCTAGTTTCGTTGCTGAAGGCTTTTGTGTTCATGATTGGATTTTAGAGCATTTTCCCACCACATAGTGTCAGTGACGGAAAATAAGGCATTTTTTTCTATACTCTATAACTCTTTTTGCTCTGCAAAATACAACATGTCTCTCCTTCAATAGACATGGGTTGGTTTTGGTAACAGATTTTAGTTTTTTTGTTTTTTTCTTTTAGTTTTGAACATAATTTTCCACTCTTCCGTTCATCCAATTTAAAGTTCTAAACTAAGACACAAGAAAACATACCAGAGTAACCAAAGCTTTCTCTGACTTTCTGCTCCCCCGCAGGTTGTGCGCTGAAAGTGTTTGACTATTTCCTTGGTTATATGAATTTTTGGGGCTTTTTAAAAACAATTCCTCCTTACAAAACAGACACTTTTTGTGTGGAAACTAAAGTAGCACTTCACATCATTTACTGTGGTTTGAGTGTTTTATAAAAACAGCTAGCAAGTCACAGTCAACATGGATTTTTTTAGAAGGTACAACAGGCTAACTACCAGAGTAGACAGCCTGACTAACAAGCTATTATCAGCTTGCCATGTTAGTATTACTCTAAACTATCCGATCATATAAAAATGTAAAATTCCATTTTATCCCATTTTTTTAAATCTGTGTATAAAACACAAAATATCAATGAATAAATATTTCTTGACATTATGTTCACTCTAATAAATCAGGGAACAGGTGTACCTCAATAAATTAGAATATAATTAAAAAGGTAATTTCCATCCTATAAACATTACATAAAATGATTTATTTAACTGATTTATTTAACTGTTTATTTCTGTTTATATTTAAGCTGTAAATTGTAATTGTGAATTACAAGGACTGCAACACAAGTCAGTGCTTCATAAGCCAACAGTCATAGATGGATCCATGATATAGGCTACAAATGTTGCATAGCTTTTTTTAAGCCACTCCTGAACCAGAAGGATGATAAAAAGTTTCTAACCTGAGTCAAAGAAAAGATAAAAAAAAAACTGAACTGTTGTTAAAATTACTATTTTCAAAAGGGAATGAAATTTGCATGTAATTTTAAAATCAAGATCTCAGCCTGGAGAAAGAGAGGACATCGTGTTGTAATATGTATCATCCATACATCATGTTATAATGTTTCCTCATCAAAAACATACCCAAAGTGTAGCTGTGACTTTTTCATACATGTTTGAGAAATCCCTGAATCTCTTACAGCAGCCATTCAGAGGTCCAAATCGTTTGCTCATAGTGCTGCATATTTCCACAAAACTCCTCTTTGGAAAAACAGCTACAAGGCTGTGTGTGGATGTAAATCCACCTGGATATTTTATGGTGGATAGTCAGATTTTGGGGCTTGGCCACGTCCACATGCTTTGATGCAGCAAAAAGGTTTTGATAGCTTTTGATAACTTTTGATCTCCAATGCCTACTCTGCTGAGTAATTCTGAAGTTTGCATATTCAAAACCTCAAAATTATATATTTTTTTAGACATTAAGTGTTTAATAGAAACACAATGGCAACTTAGATCCAAAATGGTTGACTTCCTGTGGGGTTTAGACCAAGGGAGTCCTTCATAGATACTGAGAAGTTACACACGTTCCAAATTTTATGATTTGGAACACCATAAAATTTTGTTCCAAAATTTTTAGTTCTTAGATATGTTTTGGCCCCCAAATTTGCACTTTTGGTTGGGAAGGAATGATAAAAATACATTGATTACAATTAAGCCTTCACTGCACTTTTGTGGCTTAATACCATGAAAAACTTGGATTGCGCAGAGCAGAAAGCCGTTGACCAGTGACTCATCCCAGTGCTGTAATAACACTTAAAAAAAATGAAACGTTCAAGGACTGAAGCCATGTTACGTGAGCTTTTTCCCCTCATCCCTGCTTTCTCTGTGTGGCAGCTCCCTCTATAAACAACAAGCGTGCTCACCTCTAGCATTGAAGTACGCTGTGAACTCTGTGACTCAAACCTTTCTTTATTTCTTTGAGGAGAGAATAAAAAAACCCAAACTGTAACTGAAGCCCAGTGTTGAGGAGGAAAGAAAAACATGAGAATAATGCCATTTCTCTCACACAACTGACTGCACTGCTGCTTCAATCCAAAGGGACTATAAACAACTCAAACAAGCACTACTACTTCAAACAATAAAATACCTTATTAAACCCCAACATGAGGGAACCTTTGGGAGGGAAGACTTTTGATGTGTACACAATCCCTCCAGTAGTGAATATATTTAGTCTCGCACCAGGAAAAAAAAAAAAAAAAGAAAAAGAGCAAATCACTCTCCTGACTCCATTCTTCATTCTGAGGGATATCGGGAGCCAAATTCAATAACAACCTTAGATCACAGCCCAATCCATCTCTGAATCACCCCGTAGTCTTTGCATAGCTTCATCCCCTCGGCATAATTTAGAACTGTCAGAATATGAACTCATCTCCGCTATAGCAAATGAATGGGCTGGGCTCCAAGAACAGAGTATCGTCACGGCAAATACCTCAAACTTCTGTTCAACCACAAGATTCAACAAAATCTCAGATGGATATGTACAAATTATATGTTTGGGTAGAATATATTCTAAAATTGAATACAATTTAGTGTGGAAAGGCTCTAAAATGAAAAGAAACTAACATTTTAAAAATAAAGACAGGATGTCTGGAGCCACAGAACACATCTCTCTATTGCTGCAAAAAAAAGCACAAATATTGACCTGCATTAGTGACTGGAAGGAGCTGAAAGTCAGTTGTTCTAAATATATTTTTATCTGAGATTTTTAAGACTACACTAAGGCATTGTAGAGGTGAAAACTCATTTCATCCATCATATCCACAAATTGCACAAGTCTGTCTACATTTGTTTTTTGTTTTATTTTTGTTTTTCTTTTACTAAATGTAAAAAAAGAAAAAAAAGTCAGCTTACATTGATACATCTCTCTATGAAGATCAAACCTATTTTTCAGTAGTTGTGCTTTTCATCTTGTGGGGGATGCTATTGACTGTCTGCAGCAGTCTCCTCTGTGCTACAAGGTGACAGTTACATCTAATTTCTATTATATTCCAGCTTTTTGTTTGATTATATTATTTGAGATGTGTTTGTCTCAAGATGGGTGAAACAACTCACTGAACTTTATGGAACGTTAGCCATAAAAGAAAACTCACATTTAGCTATATGCTACTTACTACTCCACTCTCTAGAATTTGCTTGACGGAAAGTGGGGTTTCTTTTTGTTGTATAAATTGAATAATATCATAAAATGAAAGAAAAAGGAAAGTAGATAGCAAGAAAGACTCACCATTAAAATAGTATGTTTACATCAAACAAATCAGGACTTTCCCTTGTTCTCTATACCATCAGAAAAATACAGAAACAAGCACTTTTTATCTAAATGTTACCCACAGAAGAACATCCACTTATCTCTGCTGTCCCTGAAATTGAATGAATGCTTCGGGCTAAGAAAATGAAAATACAACTGGATTGATTCAGCCACCAGCACTTTCAATATAGTAACTGTATTTATGGTTTGATGAGCCAAGAACTCCTGAAGTCTGATCCTAAATGTATTACATTTCTAAAATGAATTACATGAAGTCAGTGAAGAGGAAGGAGGGTTAGTTTGGTTCACTGTTGCATCTGGTATCTAAATCAAACTCTTAAATTTTTAAGAGTCATTCCGTGTGACTCAAACAAAGCTCACACAAGAACAGATCACTTCCTCGATTAGGATTATTTACCTTCATACGGTCGTTAAGCAGAGGCTTTGTATTAATTACACATTTCCATCTGCATGCCTTTAGTACTTCTCAACAAGTTTAGTGTGAATAACTATGGCCAGGGTTATTCACATGTTGTACAAATCAAAAGCGGAGTGATCTTCTAAATGTTTACGCCACAATGTTTTTCTTTTTTAGTGAAATATCTGACAGGGAAAATAGATGTTAAAGACAGAAACCCCAAATTTTTCAAAGCAGACAAATTTTAAATGCATTTTTCTGACACAAAAGCAACCCTTCTAGACATGCCTCTTCAAAATGAAATGTACGTGACACAGAAATGACAGAACGTGACACAAAAACAACTGTCAGGCAGTACAGATACAAAAAATGGGGAAAGACAGCAGCTGAATGTCTCACTTCTCCACTCAGTCACTGTTTTACCCATGATTGTCGACCCACACAAATGTACTCAAAAGTCCTGTTGCAAATGTCCTGCTAAGACAATTGTAAAAAAATAAAATAAAAATAATAAAAAATAATAATAAATCAAGCAAATTATGCTAAACTCCAACTGAACAGGATCACCAAGATAAAACTCTGTTTCATTTCAGCTATGCTTTAAACAAACAAACACAAAAAGGTTCCATTGTCATGCTATTGCAGTAACAGCTCCTTGACTTTTTAAATGGCCACTTGTCCACCTTTTTAAAGCAGTTTGTAATGTGGCGTCAAAAATAGCTTAGTCCTTATAGAAGTTTTGTTTTTAATTTATCATGAATAATTAATTTTTTAGTTTTTGCAAACACAATTAATGTATAGTATATTCTAGAGTTTTAATTCTGTCTTATTTCTGAGCTTGCTTTACACAATCACTTAGTTGACGAGGTGTTACTGAAATTAGGAAGATCTGTGTGAGTAATAATGACCAATGCACCACTAGCCAGAATGTCAATATGTGTCAGTCCATATAAACATTAACTCACAGAGAAAAAGGGACAGCAGTGGATGGGAAAATAAGTAGTGACACGAGGTCAGAAGTCTGGCTGTTGGAGGTACAGTAAATGGTAATAATATACACTTATTTGTTGTGTCTGACAGTTGAAAGCATCAAGCTGAAATGGTGTCTATACAGGTTGACACATTAAGCTAAACCTCATGTAAGCCACACAGGTTTTGAAGGAGAAAAGCCAATGGCTTCCAGAAATAGGAAGAGACGCAGTCTCAGTAAAGACTGAAGCAGTGAGTCACTCAACTGACAAAGACATCAGCAGCTCACCAACGAAGGGAAACGTTTCTGCCGAAAAGCCGAGTGTAACGGAAAACTTTAAAGTTATTTATATCGTAAAAATTGTTTCCATATATTCAGCGCTGAGGTTTTATAAATTTCTTGGGTTTCTTTGTAGAAACTACCAATGAATTTCCTGCAAGATTGTTCATTCAGAAAAATCATATATATATATATATATATATATATATATATATATATATATATATATATATATATATATATATATATATATATATATATAATAATCTGATGTTCAAAAATAAATACAAAAATAACTGCTTGTATTTTTTGAAAACCAAAATAGAAAAAATAAATCTTACAATTGTTTGCAATTAAATTAGTATACATTTCAGATATTTTTTTCCATAATTGGAAAAATTATATCCTAGCTTTTTTTTGTTCCATTATTGTTCAGGAAAACTGTTTGTTCTCTTCTAACTGGGATCTAAAAAAGTGAAAAAAAAATGAAAATCCCTGTGCAAGAACATAACCTGAATCAAAACGTGGAGAGTTGGTTTCCACTTTAGAGAAAATCATATTTTCTCAAAGCAACTTCTGTAAATGTTCTGTTTTATTGCAATATTGTTTAGCCACCTCATTTAGCTAACAGGGTTGAGGGCTATTAATGACTTATATAAAATGGATGTTAGACTTTTAGATTTCTGGTTTGGTTTCATTAGACACGCCTTCACCTGATTACTGATTGACATGTAGAATAAATAAATCACTTCAATAGATCATATCTGAGGCACTTTCTGCACCGATCTGAAGATATTTTAGAACAGATGAAAAAATACAGTCAATCATATCTTTCCATTTGTAAAGGGTTAGAAGGTATCTCTATGGTTTTGGGGTCAATTGAACCATAGTGAGAACCATTATCCATAAATGGAGAAACCATGGAAAAGTAGTGAACCATCCCAAAAGTGAACTGCTTGCCCAAATCGCTCCAAAAGGACATGAGCGACTCAGTCAGGAGGTCACAAAAAAAATCCAGAACAAGAGTTAGGGTAATATAATGTCTCGCTGTGAAGGTCAATGTTTATAATTTAATAATAAGAAAGATACTGGTGGAAAATTGCATCCATGGGAGAGACCTAAGGTGATGAAAAGGGACACAAACCGCCAGCTCAAATTCCTATGATGAAGTGGGACTTCTTGGAAATGCTGTGTCCTGTTAGATCTGACGTAAACTCACAACGAGATTTCAGAAAAAATGTCCGTTTAGGTAACCGTACAAAACTGTGGTGGTAGTAAGATCATCGTTGGCTGCTGTGCTCCGTCAGAACCTGGATTAACTGTCACTGTTAATGGAAAAATGGGAGAAGGGAGAAGGTCTAGCCATCAGTTCATGACCTTAAGCTCCAGTTTGCTTGTGGTTTGTGACAGGATGATAACCCAAAGAACACCAGCAACTCTGGAAAAACTAACAGAAATAAAAATAAAAATTAAGTGTATAGCTTAGTCAAAGTCTGAACATAAATCTGGTTGGGATATTGTGGCATAACCTTAAAATGTTAAAAATACCTCACAGACAAAACACATTTTGAACAATCCTAAAAAGACTCTGCCAGTTATCTCAAAAGCTTGATGGTAGTTTTTACTGCCAAGTGCCCAACCAGTTCCCAGACTAAGGGCAAATTAACTTTTTCACATTTGGTTTAGGTTAGTTTGATTAGTTCGTTTTTCCTTACATTTGTTCCCCTTAATAATCATTTGAAAACTGCATTTTGTATTAACTGAGATCACCCTAGTCGGTTATTAAGTTTTGCTTAATGATCTGAAACATTTGAAAGGAACAAAACCAGACTGCACTTCCTGCCAGTGCAGTCGGTGTGCTGACAATTGTCGCAGTTTCAAGTCTTCCCTCAACTCCAGTGACCAAACATTAACAGTGAGACTTGTGCCAATGCTGCTAACCACCAGCAAGAGCTCTAATCAAACTGAAAACAAAATTAGGAGCTAATGAGCTTTATTCCTGCCAGGTGTTTGTGGATTAGGTGTTATTATACTGATAGTGTATCCACCACATGTTACCATGAGGGATTGGAAGCTTTCAGCTCCGCTCTTTAAAAAGACTAACATACAAAAGAAAGCATAATATGTGCCAAAATAAACAGCAGTTTGACAACATTAAAATAGTTTTCTAGTGCTTCATGCTTTATACCGCATCATTATTATTTGGCAAGAACAAAAGCCGGAATTCATTCATTCAATTAATGGTTTGGGGCAATTAAATAAGTAAGACTAATGAACTGAACACAGTGATTCAAACATAAAGCAGATAGAAATCGTAATTAATGGGCTTTCTTTTCACAGAAGCCGGGTTGATCTTTTCCTTCTCTATCTGAGGATGTTTAAAAGAGGAAAAACAAGGTTCACATTATATTTGTGTTCTCCCTGCTGCCAGCTGCAGTTTTTTTTTTTTTTTTTTTAAACAATGAGTCGCTGACAGTATCTTGGGCTGCAACCAACACGGCCTGCAAATGATAAAATACAGCACAAAGAGCAAAGGTACAGCGGCACCATTGTGAATCAAAAGCATTAGCCTGCCGACTTGCTCTTACAATACCCTAATTACCTTGTGTTATATGCACGCATTCATCTCCACCAAGCAATGAGCCGTTGCGCGTTGCATTGCTATTCAAGTCACAAAACATTAGCTGAACGAGAAAAGTCTGAAGAACGGGATGTTTGACCATGTTATTAAGAAAAACCCACACACTGCGCCGCGTTATGAGGCGCTCAAAGCTGCAGGCAGGTTTTGTAAACTACGCCCCGTGTGATCTATGTGCGGCATAATGAACAACACTGATATGGAAATAAGCGCACGGCACTCATTTACTTTTTTACACAGCTTTAAAAGGTTCGTGAGCATTTGTCTTACTTCCGAGATGGAAAGCTGTGGCAAGAAAGACTACACTGAGAGCTTTTCTAGTACATGTAGGTCATTTCCCCTCCCAGTGGAAATAGTCTGTTTTAGGATTATAAGGAGGGGGGGGTATGATTCATTACAACTGAATTTAATTACAGAGAGAGGTGGCCAATGCATCCCTGGTTTTAGGATATTAGGGTCCCTTCATCCACTGGATGGTAAATGTCTAGAAGAGGGAGGGCGGAGTGGGGATGAGTCAAGCATGTTTAAATGTGCAGCTGGAGAAGAATAGAGGCAGAGGGTTTCAGCTTCAACATGCATACCTGTGCACAAACATAAATAAAAGCTGGACTGCTCAGTGTAATCAGGTTAATGTGACATAATGCATTTATGTACTCCATTGATTTTTTTTTTTTCCCAATGAAAAAGAAAGATGTTGTAAAAGGAAATCTCCAGTTTTGAAGTCAAATAAATATTTTACTGAAGCCTGTTCTTGTTTTTTTGTTTTTACTTCAATTAGCGACTTTTTTAGGTACTTTATTTATTTTTATTTATTTATTTATTTTTTGCAGGACTGCCTTGACACTGAATGGCATTGATTCATTGAGGACAGCAATATCATTTGGAGATTTTGATAAATATTTACTTGAAAACATCACAGCTTCTGCAAATCTGTCAGCTGTATATTCAGGATGAAAATCTCCCAAATTACCGAAGCCAAAAAGTGTTTCTTTGGATTAAGAGACAACCTGCAACTGTGGCAACCAGACGGAAATGAGGAGATTGTGGTCATTGAAGGGGTGGGGGAGTATTTTAGGCATGTGCTGGTTACCATTATCAAAGTACAGTGTTGTGAAAACACTCAACAGATTTCTGCATTTACCTTTGTCACACAGGTTATCAAATAGAGCTAAAAACTTGGAACATTGTTGTCATTTTCATTCAATGTTTGCATGCAATCATGCTAAACTCAATCCCAGCAAACAGCAATGCTTGTTCAACAATATGGCAGCTATTAATTTGAGAAATTTCTCTTATAAAATTGTAATCACAAACATTGCTTTCCATGTCCCACCTGGGATACAAGAATTCCTGCTTGGTTTTCTAATGAAGCATCTGTCATCGATTCAAGAAATAGTGCACTGAAGAAGGAAAACTAATACATTTGTTTAACCCTTAATTTCTTCCTCTCTTAACGTGAAAAGAGGAAACTTACTTTGTCAGTCATACGTTCCTGAAATTAGAATACATCTTGAAGTGGAAAGCAATCAAATTAGGAGGCAGCCTGGAAGTCTTTGTCAAAATCAAATCTCTGGGAGTTTTGATAGACTTTAAACCCAGGGTCCCACCAGCAACAGCAGGTTATACAAAACAAATCAATTTCAAACCGTACTTGGCATAATGAGCATCTACCTAAGGGAAGCTGGAATGACACAGGCATCATAAAGATGGGAAATTCAATATCTTAGCTTTTATATTCAAGGAGTAATATGTGATTGCCTTTGTTTCCAGTTCACTGCTGTATCAGCCACGTTGGCAATCTACAAATTTACCGAGATGGAAATGACATCAGTTAGAACTGATATTATTGTAAAATGTCTAGCCGTGAAAAATGCGCATCTTAAAATCTCATTGCATCTTGAGCAGAAGTAGCTTCAGTGCCCATCTAAAGATTATTTCTCTCCCTCTCAGATTATATCATGTCCATTAAGGGTCTTCCATCTGCACAAATGTATTCGAGCATTTCACAAAAAACCGTAAACAGACTCCCAAACCATCTTTTTTTAAACTTATCATACCCATCTATGGGGATCGGGAAAGGCAAAAGTTTATCAAACTTGCATGAACTGCCTATTGAAACTTGCTAACTTTATTCAAAGCAGAGGGAAACGCTTGATAATTCCATCGGACCAAATGCAATAGTCTCCAGGCCACTAGTTATCCACTTTGTTGAGGAAGAATACGGAGATTTGAAAACTTAACTTTTGTGTGTATTCATAATACATCTATACTCTGCACAGGCGGAGGACCTCTCCTGAATTATTCAAGATCTGACCTGTTGGGGATGCTGAAAAGTCGATACATCAGCACTTCAGGAAACTTCAGTAAAGGCATATTCAGATAAAAGCATGCTCTTAAAAGAACATCTACACACCCCATAAAAGATCAAATACAGCAGCTTCTACGCAAAACTATTTCTACTGCCAACAATATCACTTAATCCTGTATAGGTAAAACCATAAAAGAGTATTTATTGTATACACCACAAAGACAATCAATGACACATTTCTACTTCAAATGTGTTGCTAGCAGATGAGACTCCTGCAGAAATAACAATTACAAGTGTATAACATGTTGTATCTGACTAAGATAATGTAAGTGATCAGCATTAATTTGCGAGACGTTTCCAAAAAAATTGGATTTTTAATCCCTTTAAGGCAAAAGAAGCGAACAAGTTTTAGCATTAGCATTTCAATAGCATTGGAATAACACAATAATAACCTTGTGTCTCTTGTTATGAATTTGTGTTATTTTGTTCTTATTCATTGTTACGTATGCGTCTTAATTAATAAAAGACCAAACAGGAAGCTTGATTGATATTGTTTTTTTTTTTTTTTTTTTTTTTTTTTTTTAAAAAAAAAAAAAAAAAAAACCAAAACAAAAAAACCCCCGCACAAAAAAAAAAAACGTTTTGGA